>NW_016804424.1:2292308-2298713 GCF_001698545.2 Rhinopithecus bieti | reverse complement strand
AAAAAAAAAAAAAAAAAAAGTGATAGATACAATAAATGTAATTAACTCCTTTCTTATAAAATGTACCATGATAATGTATACAGTGTAAGAAAGTAAAGGCACTTTTAGGGAAGTGGCAATGGAGATGTGGTCAATAATTATTTAAAATATCATTCTGTAGGTCTTTAATTAGTTGGATTATGAGAGAAAAAAGACACAAAGATTCCAATGATTCTGAAGGGGTTGATTTATTTGATGGTAGGCAAAAAAATTGAGATGGGAAAGGATGGGAAGATAAAACTTTTATGACTGGGTGGGGGAAAATTAGGGATATCGTTTTGAACACATTAAACTTGAGTTGCCTGTAGGTCATCTACAGGGATAAATGATGTCCAACTCTTCCAGGAAATCAGTCCTACAGACAGAACATTGGGTGCCTGCATAGATCAAATAGTTTCTCTCAAACTAGAAATGTGAATGACATTGGCATTGGAAAAGTTATGCAAATTTAAAAGCAATAACATCAGCAAAGCAGACAGATAAGGAATACAATACAGGACCTCCAAAGGAGCTTTGAGGAATATTAAAAACATTAAAAACAACAACAAAGCATGGTGTCAAAAGAAAACTGAAACAGTCTTAAGAACTTTTCTCAGCAGTGCCAAAGCAGCAAAAAGTCAAGTAAGATAGCTTAAAAGTGTCTATTTTACTTAGCAATTAAATGCCCTTGATCATGTTAGTAGAGTTTTAGAGATGTGCTGGGGTCAGAGCAAGATTGTTGCTGGCTAATGAGTAGGTAGAAGGTGAAGGTGTAAGAACTTAAACGTGGACTACTCTTTTGAGATTCTTGATGAAAAACGAAAAGGACAATAATGAGATAGGAATATGCCATCAAACCATGTTATTTTTTATTTTGCATTTTTTCTTTTGGGTGAGTGAAATTTGGAAATGTGTATATGCTGAAAGGGGAGATCTAGATATTGAGTACAACTCAAGTGATCAAACTAGGAGACAAAAGGGAAAAAGTGAGAACTGGAAAAGTGAAAGGTTTTGGAGGGAAGAAAGGGTTATGAAGCAGAGAAGAAAGGAGAACCAATATGAGGGTATATTAATCAGGTTGACTATGCTGTGGGTGAATAATGCCTCAGTTTTGTGAAAGTGTGAGATACTGTATGAAATGCCTCTTAGGGCCACCTGTGAGCCTTTTCTCATTGGTTCCTATTGACCAGTGGTCAATGTTTTGCCTCATACAGGTTAATCCTCTGAAATTTTGGGTTGTGTCTGTTTGGGTGACAAATCAATCTTTACAGCATCCCACAAGGTAAAGGCCACAGAAAAATTCTAGTGTGAGAGATAGCAGTATGTGTTATAGACCCAAAGGAATGAACACATGCCCATACAGAGTTGATCATTGCAGACATAGCTGAAAGGAAAAACAGATGTAGTCAAGAGCATCTGAAGTCATGCATTATGAATATAGGATAAAGAAAGAAAGACAGTGGAAATAGATGTTAAAGCCATTGATGACCATGTTCATACAGTCTAAATCTATCTTATCACTAAGAATAATGTAAGAAATAACAGAAGATTTCTTGTGAAAAGCTAATTAAGTGCTAATTAAGTATTCTACAGTATTCATTGCACTACACACTAGTAACTCCATTAAAAAGAAAATATTGTTAACTTACTGTGACTTATTCTTCCAGACATCCCTGATTCTTATTAATGACTTCCTTATATTCTTAGTGTACACAAAAACTGTACATTTGCCTAATAACTATATCACATTTTTTCACCAAATCATAATAAGTATAGTGGCCCATAATTCTTAGAATCCTCAGTTTCCCCCTTGTTTTTAAAATATTGGACATCTGTGCATATATATATATACACATATATGTATCTCCCATTCCTTGTGATTATTCATAGATTATTTGCAGTAGTTTGCAATAACCTTGCTAATTCTAAGCCTCCTGGAAGTTTTCCTGGGTCTGAAAAATAAACTTACTTAGGATCCTTAGGTATTTTCTATCTATCTTCCTACATATCCTGGTGTCATATGGTCTCTTAGACATTTTTGTGGACTACATATTATAAAATAAATACTAGCATCTGAATTAGAGCAGAGCATGTCTTCTTTTAATTTGGATTCTAAATTGGTTTTACTTTCTTAGTTCTTATGAAAATATATATTAATTTTCTTGGATTAAAACACATGTTTTCCAACTAGACTTGTACCCATGAATGCCATTTTAATACATCCATATTGGTTGTATACGTTAGTAAAAATATATAAGCAAAAAATACAAAGAATAATGTTAAAATATCCTGAAACTTTGCTGAAGTTATCAGCTGAAGGAGCTTTTGGCCCAAGACTCTGGAGTTTTCTAAATATAGAATCATGTTGCCTGCAAACAGGGATAGTTGACTTCCTCTCTTCCTATTTGGATGCCCTTTATTTATTTTTCTTGCCTGATTGCTCTGGCCAGGACTTCTAATACTATGTTGAATAGAAGTGGTTAGAGAGGGTATTCTTGTCTTGTGGCGGTTTTCAAGGAAAATGCTTCCAGCTTTTTCCCATTCAGTATGATGTTGGCTGTGAGTTTGCCATAGATGGCTCTTATTTTAATGTGTGTTCCTTTGATACCTAGTATATTGAGAGTTTTAACATGAAGGAATGTTGAATTCTACTGAAAGCCTTTTCTGTATCTATTGAGATAATCATGTGGTTTTTTGTTGTTGTTGTTGTTGTTGTTGTTGTTTTTGTCTTTTTCTCTGTTTATGTGATAAATCACATTAATGGATTTGTGTATGTTGAACTAACCTCCATCCTGGGGATGAAGCCTATTCGATTGTGGTGGATAAGCTTTTGATGTGCTGCTGGATTTGGCTTGCAAGTATTTGGTTGAGAGTTTTTGCATAATATTTATCAAGAATACTGGCCTGAAGAGGTTTTCTTTGTTTGTTTTCTTATGTCTCTCCCAGGTTTTGGTATCAGAATGATGCTTGCCTCATAGGATGAGTTAGGGAGTAGTCCCTCCTCCTCAATTTTTTGAAATGTTTCAATAGGGATGATACCAGCTCTTTGTACATGTAGTAGAATTTGGCTGTGAATCTATCTGGTCCTGGGCATTTTTTTGGTTGGTAGGCTATTCATTACTTAATCTATTCTGGAGCTCGTTATTGGTCTGTTCAGGAAATTAATTTTTCCCTGATTTAGTCTTGGGCAGATGTATGTATCCAGGAATTTGTCCATCTCTTCTAGGCTTTCTAGTTTGTGTGCATAGAGGTTAATGTAATAAATAATGTAATTTTATCACAAAAATTATCTCATTCTGATGTCTTCCTTAGACTCTTCAAGATCTAAACTTTAAAATGACTATCCTTAGGCGGGCATGGTGGCACACTCCTGTAGTCCCAGCAACTCCGGAGGCTCAGGCAGGAGCATTGCTCAAACCTGGGAGGTGGGGGTTGCAGTGAGCCGAGATCGCGCCATTGCACCCCAGCCTTGGCAACAGAGTGAAACTCCGTCTCAACAAATTAAAACAAATAAATACATAAATAATGACTATCTTCCAACGGCTAATTTGATAAGTTACACTAGCCAGGTTGTCTATTAATGTCAGACCTGCTCTCTTTTCTGAGATAGCTAATGAGTATAGATTTACTTTATGTTTAAAGAGGGCAAGTTCACCCAACCTCATTGTAGAAGAAGCCAAACAATATAAAGAAGGAAGGAGGAGGTGGGCTACAATAAAATACTATGTTGTGTATTGTAATCCAACTGGCATTGGCTGACCACCCACAATGGGTGTTGAAGTGTGTCCATCTATCCTTTCTTTGAGAAGAGACTATGACCACATGAGGACCACTGGATTTCTGAGATGCAGGTTTTGAAAAGTACATCTTGGTTCACATGACTGCAAATTACAATAAGTTTTTAAATGATGCCTTAAGTTTAAATTCATATTCCAGAGCAGACACAGCAGTCAGCATGTTTTACAATGTAAGCATTTAGGTACTAGCCAGTTTAGATTTATTACTCATCCCATTGTCTGCAGAAAAGACTGAGATAATTGATGAAGCTATTATTAGCAGTGCTATATATTGAGTGCTCTTCCAAAACCTCTTTTTGTTTTTATTTTATTTATTTTTTTGAGACGGAGTCTCACCCTGTCACCCAGGCTGGAGTGCAATGGTGTGGTCTTGACTCACTGCAACCTCTGCCTCCCAGGATCAAGCGATTCTCCTGCCTCCACCACCCAAGTAGTTGGGACTGCAGGTGCATGCCACCACACCCGGATAATTTTTGTATTTCTAGTAGAGACAGGCTTTCACTGTGTCAAAGCCTTTATTTATCACAATTTAAAAATCATTCTCTAATTTAACAGCAATATTAAGAGAGCTCTTTCATTCAGTCCAATTACCTGGAAGCACACTCTTTTTTTTTTAAGGGGTTAATTTTTAGGGATGAAACAGATTATCAATTTTTGAACCAATTTAAGTAGAATCTCCAGAAACAAAGCCAGGACAAATAATTACTGGCAGTTCACAGAAGGCATTCTGTGCCCACTGCTCTGCTGGATTCCGTTAAAGTCAGCTTGCTTGTCTTAATGGGAAACACCTGTGGTCCGCAACATACGAAGACAAATCAAACTAACTGTGCTTTGAGACACTCAAACTAAATTATGGAAATAAAAATCTCCTCGTCTCAGCATCACCAATGTCCCTTTCTCCCTTGAAACAGATATTAAAGAGAGGCTGTTTTGAAAGCATTTGTTTCCCTGAAGCATTCCAGTACTCTCAACATTGTCAATGAACACATCAGACAGAAGACAAGTCCCCCAGACTCCATGGCTATTATTTCAGTGGCACATTAAATAATTTTAAAAGAGCAAGCTTGTAAAAAATAAATGCAAGTTCTTTTCATCTGAAACTTGAGGAATTATTGGTATTTCAGGGAGGCATAGACATTATTTTATCTTCCACTCATTATAGGTAAGATGTTTTAGATAATATGACTAAGAATAAAGGATGTGTTTTTTTTTTTTTTTTTTTTCTTTTTTTTTTTGAAACGGAGTCTCGCTCTGTTGCCCAGGCTGGAGTGCAGTGGCCAGATCTCAGCTCACTGCAAGCTCCGCCTACGGGGTTTATGCCATTCTCCCGCCTCAGCCTCCCGAGTAGCTGGGACTACAGGCTCCCGCCACCTCGCCCAGCTAGTTTTTTGTATGTTTTAGTAGAGACGGGGTTTCACCGTGTTAGCCAGGATGGTCCCGATCTCCTGACCTCGTGATCCACCCATCTCGGCCTCCCAAAGTGCTGGGATTACAGGCTTGAGCCACCACACCCGGCCACCTTTTTGTTTTTGAAATAGCTAGAGAAGAGGTAGAGTTGGACATGTCATCTGATGAAAGGGTGATATCTGTAAGATACGTTATAATAAGTGTGATCATAATGATAAATTTCTGCATTAATGACTGCTTAGAGGAAACTCCAAGGATTAAAAAGATGTCTTTGAAAACTGTATATAGAACCACAAGAAAAGAAGAAGTTGACTTGTTAGGGCAGAAGTGATGCTATTTTTAGCCTAAAGGTAGATTTTCTATTTTGCCTTCACATTCGCCTGGAAGAAGAACAGCCTTCAAACTGGACATTGTAGAATATCATTTATTTAGAGCAGAAACATTTCCCTGAGGCTGTAAAATTTGCAGGATACTAGAAAGGAATTATGGAAACCAGAATTTGATTTTTTTTTGGATAGGCATGAGAAAAAGGAAAGAGGGAGGGACCCTCTTACCTGAAGCAAGGTTTATGAACTCAAATGCTCATGGAGGAAGGTGGAGATGGTGGCTGGCGTATAATACAAATGAAGCCATCTAGGTATCTGAAAATTCTTTTCCCCAGGTTTTTTCTCCTGAGTCATAGGATCATACTTTTTTATCCCTTTCTTTCTTTTGATAGGGATTTTGATAGGGATATTAGTACTTTACAATATGTAAAGCAAGAAATAACAAATATGAATATGTAGTCTAAGTGTAAAAAAAAATAAGGATATTTTGGCATCATGGCAAACTGGAGAACACATATGTTGTCTAATTGAAGCAATCCAGACAACAACCACCACTTAGGTATGTAGCCCAGTGTTGCCCTGTCTTCCAGCTTTACAAAAGAAACTGGTTGGGAGGCCAAGGTGGGTGGATCACTTGAGGTCAGGAGTTCGGGACCAGCCTGGCCAACATGGTGAAACCCTGTCTCTACTAAAAATACAAAAAATAGCCAGATTTGGTGGCAGGCGCCTGTGGTCCCAGCTACTTGGGAGGCTGAAGCAGGAGAATCACTTAAACCTGGGAAGGGGAGGTTACAGTGAGCCGAGATCATGCCACTGCACTCCAGCCTGGGCAACAGAGTGAAACTCTGTCTCAAAAA
>NW_016804424.1:2285790-2291986 GCF_001698545.2 Rhinopithecus bieti | reverse complement strand
AAAAAAAAAAAAAAAAAAAAAAAAAAGAAACTGGAAATCCAGATTTAATGAGGAGTTTTATGATTTTAAGTGTTGTCAATTTACTTATTCATTACTTTTTTAAGTTCATATTGTGAAAAGATTAATCTTCAAACATCTATTCATCTAGCTTCAAACAGCTATATTTGTTTCCTTATTTTTTTCATAGCACAAAATTAGTGAACATCTTTGTGGGCTAGATAATTTCTGTTGGTGACTGCTTTCTCACAACAAGCAATGGGTTATTGAGATTGGGTTATGAAACTAAATGGGGTAGAGGGGGAAATTAAAAAATAAAGGAGGTCTATATGAGAGCCTCCAAAAACCTGGCAACTATCCACTTGAGAAACTTATAGAAGACCTGGATTGTAAAGACTTGCTCATTAGGTAGTGCAAAGAAACACAGTAGTTAGAATAAGAACAGAGTCTAATATCCTCCCTTTTCTTGAATATGTTCAGCTTTTATGAAATCAGTTAAATCTCATTACTAAAGAACTATTTAAACATTATTGGAGATTTCATGTGCTTTCACGTTGGAGAATGGCAAATGATGCCAGATGTAGAATAGGTAAAACAGGTATACCCTCCGTCCTTGATGATTAAATATACCCTCCGTCCTTGATGAATAGGTAAAACAGGTATACCCTCCGTCCTTGATGAATAGGTAAAACAGGTATACCCTCCGTCCTTGATGATTATAGTGGAAACCCTCTGTAGACTTCTAAGCTCCCAAGAGTACATGCATTCAGGTTCAACTGAATATGCTATACTTCTCTTATACTTCCTACACTCCAGAACATATTTGGAGAGAAATAAACAAAATACCAGAAGGGAGGATTGTTCTCAAGAAGAAGAATGTGTTGGGCTGTTATGTTTATAACATGAAATGCCTGGCCGGGCGCGGTGGCTCAAGCCTGTAATCCCAGCACTTTGGGAGGCCGAGACGGGCGGATCACGAGGGCAGCAGATCGAGATTATCCTGGCTAACACGGTGAAACCCCGTATCTACTAAAAAAAAAATACAAAAAAAGCTAGCCGGGCGAGGTGGCTGGCGCCTGTAGTCCCAGCTACTCGGGAGGCTGAGGCCAGAGAATGGCGTGAACCCGGGAGGCGGAGCTTGCAGTGAGCTGAGATCCGGCCACTGCACTCCAGCCCGGGCAACAGAGCTAGACTCTGTCTCAAAAAAAAAAAAAAAAAAAATGCCTGTGTGTGTCCCCCTTTTCATCATGAATGAGTGAGGCCCATTCTGTAGCATGACTTGACATGGTTTAATAAGTTGCTCCCAATGACACTGCAGGAAACTGACTTATACATCTGTCCTAGAAAATCTGTGTTAGTATTTCTGATATATTTCCTGAAATAATCATGTTGGCTCAAAGATTACACACACTTAATTTTAATGGGTAATAAAAAAACAGCATCGAAAGAGACAGTGACATTCCCTCTCTGGTGGCCAACAGCAGATATTATCTACATATAAATATTTGCCAAACTAATGCCTTAAAATGGCATTTTACTGTTTTGGTTTCCAGTGAAACTTCACTTTCTTGTAAAGTTAATTATGAGACAGTTTGTAAGAATTAGGAAATTATATAGTTCTCATTAGGAACTAATAAATCTTCATTTAACTTTTGTGGTGAGATCACTTTTAAAAAATCAAGAAAATGTCAACAATGTTTCCAAGCACTGAAAAAAAAAGTTTACAGCTTTTATGTTGAATTTAATAATGATCTGTGACTTGAATGATAACATATTTTAGTGGATAGGCAGCTGCTAGAAAAAAACAAAATGCCCCATAGTCTAGTGATTACAAGAGCCTAGCAAAATGGCAATACTGGTAATTTGGTTTTTATTTTACATAGTGTTAAAAAATAAGTTCTTCAATGTTTATTTTAAAATATTGAAAGACATTTAAAACATTTTAGTGAGCACTAAAATATAAAGTAAAACAATGGATATTATATAATGTGTTCTCATTTAAAGCGATTTTAGTAGATAAAATTTATAGAAATTTAACTATTATTGAAAACACACTGATCACCTCATAAAAACAGACCAAATTAATTAACCATAAAAATTGAAAACTAAATATTACTTGACTTTATTTTAAAAGCCCTCTTTCAATACGCAAAGTACATCAGTGGTGTAATCAGTGATTTCCAAGTACACTTTTGGGCAAATTTTCTCATTCTGCTGATAAACTCATTTCTGAGTCTATACTAGCCTGAGGAAGGCGAGGAGATATTTATGAGCTAACTTCATATAGTTTCTTCTGATGTCTTCATCTTTAAATAATTCCATCTCTTATTTGATAACACCGAGAAATTTTTTTGGAAAACTTACTGCTTTTGGCAGGGACGGATAGTGAACCACAGGTTTGGTTTGAAAGAAACTGTTTCTAGTTTGTCTCAACCTTCTTTAGTGTCATGATGTATATGTGAAAATTCAGGTGCAGACTTCCCTGAATCATCTTCAAGATTATCATGTTCATATTCCGCTTGTTCAAAAAGTCTTTGAAACAGAGTAAGATTTATACTTGGCATATGAGCTTTGCTTTGTTTATTGTAATTTACTTCCTCTTCTTGAGGATTTTGAGGTATACTGAATACAAAATTTTAATGCAGTGTATAAATCTCTGAGGATGTGGAAAGGGATAAATTATTCTATTTTTGGATTTTACAAATCAAAAAAATGAAAGTTTTGCATCTACTGATATCTACAAGCATCATTTTCTATGTTTTAGAATATCTGGACTTCTGTATTGTAAACGGGTATAACACTGGATAGTGGGCTTAGTTGTTATGGCAGATGATGCTTTGTCCTGTCCTGGGCAACATTAAGAAAAAATCAGCCTCTCATAAGAACTTTATAAGCTGCTATAATTGAAAGCTACTTGCTGAAAGTTGTGATAACCTGAAGTTGGGACAGGGAACAACTACATTTAATGTTTCTGAACTGAGATTTAACATTTACCTCTATAGGTTAGCATTTAAGTTCCAAACCAAGATGAAGTAGGGTAAGTATAAATGTAAATAATCAGGTATTTGAATTTAAAAATATTAGTTTCAGAGTACATAATGATGTTAGCAACTAACACTAAAAAATTGAATGAGCTACAGAGGAATAAAACAAATCCAACAACTATTTAGTTAATGGAATATCATAGCCAATTGTAGAGTCACAAAATGTTATTGTTTTCTTCAATGATCAGATTGCATCACCTTAACTGTTTTAAGGTGTCATTGCTGACAGCAACATACACAGACTGGCCACTTCCTGGACAGCCAGTCTATGAAAGGTGTTAAAAATCCATTTTTTGGAAATAGTCAGAAATATGGTTCTAGTTAACTCTGGTTTGCACCAGTAACTGCTAACATAACTGTCAAAATAGGAAAATGATTCAGTTCCAGAGCATTTAAGAAATCTCTTGTTTGGAATCTGGACATGTGAAAGGAAAATGTCATTTATAATCTCCCATTGCTTTCTAAGACTGGTGTGCTTTACCAACTATAGGGTCTTTTGTTTGCTGAACACTCATACAAAATCATCATCTTTATCCTAATGGCGTCTGGCACTCTTAAAAACAGTAGTGGGTTGGGGGTATAGGGTGTTGGAGAGTGAAGCAAGACAGAACTAAATTGCTTTGACTAAAAAAGGGAGAGGGGTTTAGGAGGTAGAGGACAGGAATGAAAAATCAAGCAAAAAAAAAAAAAAAAAAAAAAAAAAAAAAAAAAGTCAATGGCTAAAAAGCTAAATAATAGGGTGACCAGGGTAGGGGCAGAGGAGGTTGATAGAGAACTGGCATAGCAAGGCTAAGAGAAGACTTGTCTAATTGGGGATTTTGGAAGAAAATGCTCTGGTGTATTCAACTTATGCTCTCTTTCATTCTAACAAGTATGTATTTGGAAATTTCAACACTGTTTTTGGCAAGTGAAGGTTATTTTGGGAAGAACCCAAAGAAGAGGATAAGGGAACAATTGATATATATTATTTCCAAATGTCAAAAATATAGTTTATATTAATTGGCAATATATTTCCCCCTGTCTCACTAAATAACTGTTAATCAATTCTGAAAAAAATCAGGTGACAAATTATAGATGGGCCTGGAGCAATCTGTACTGATGGTCACATTGTAACAAGTAGAATATTGATAAACTAGATTACTTTTAAAGGAGTGCTGCCTCGATAGTGGAGGGTCTTGAAATTAGGGTAGATGAGGATGTACTGTAGTGAAACATGACAGTGTAAGAATAAGAATTGAAGGTGTATATTCAGGATGACGAGAGAGAGAGAGTTCACACTGGCTTTGTGTTACCCTGTATTGCAGCAGGCAGAACCAAGAACAAAAAGGGTTAGTGATAGGAGAGTTAGACTGGTTTTAATATTAGAAGGAACTTTCTAATAATAGTAGTTACTTTGGGAAGTCACTGATACCATTCAAGCAAATATTGGGTATTCATTTCTGAATTGTTATATTAGATCTATATATCTCATCTGCATAGCCTCTACAGTTAGTAGAGGTGGAATTCTACAATTATACCTTTGGTTGGTTGTTCTTTCATCACGTAGTGGGTTTGACCAGCTCCTTCAAACTATGGTTCAATTCAGAGAAAATAAATAATGTATCATTGGGTTCTCTAAAGTAAAAAAAAAAAAAGTCTCACGTTTCAACCAGTTATATTAGCATGATTTAAATTATCATAATTTCTAAAATTGAACTCACCTCTTAGATGTTTTGAAAACATAATTCACAAACATAAATGTGATTTAAGTTACCATTAACTCTCATAAATAAGGAGAAACAACAAAAAATCTCATTTGAAATATAATTTCAGAGTTTTGAAACTCAAGTTTATTCTGAGAAACGTATGTGAGGAAGAAAAGCATGGGAGAACAGACAAGAGATACTGAAATAAAGGAGGAAAGGAGGAGGAAAGAAAAAGAGAAGAGGTAGAGAAAGGGAGAGAACAGGGCAGGATCAAGTGTGAATATGTGTGTGTTCTATTTCCCATTCCAGTGCCTTTCAACAAGAGGACTGGAAGAGCAATGAGAAGAAAAGATTTATTTTTTAAACATGTACAATTATGGAGAAAAGGCCACGACATGCCAAAATGTTGAAAAAAAGCAGCCCGTGAGCTCTGACTAGAAGGATTATGAAACTCCAAAAATACACCAGACTGTGAGAACTACCACCTACATTTGCAATGTTTTACAAGTTAAAAATGTCACAGTGCATAAAAATAGTTTTTTTCACCCCTATGGACTGGTGGTTGGTGGTTTAACTTGAGAACCAGACTGCTGTGGTAGTTTGAATAGCCTGAATATGCATTCACAGCGTGGAAAGAAAATGAAAAATGGCTTTCATCAGACTTTTCTTGTGTCCAGGAAGCATATTTAGTCTTCTGTTTCCCTCAACGTCTTTTTAGAGAGGGAAAAAAAAGAATATCTGTTTTCAAAATGCTTGTAATCAATCCTTTCAAATCCAAAGTGATTGTGTCAGTTTTGTCATGATTACATAAAGGTCTTTTCATGATTCTTTGAAAAAAACTAAGTTGGCTAGGAAAAGTAAAATATGAAACAATGCCACACAATTTCTTAAGAATAGATTGATTTCTAAAGATATGCTGTGAAACCTGAACAGGCTTATTTTAAAGGCTTAGTTTTTCTATGTTCAGCACAGTAACTCACTGTTGAAAAGCTTCCAGCTTTGATCACATACATACAAACAAAAGGGACTCTCTTCCAATCTGCTTGGATTCTCTGTTCAGAGAGCTCTAGTTTTCTCTTGTGGATCTTCTGCTTCACAGTCCTGGGGCATTAGTAAACACCAAAGGTGTCCCAAACATATGACTAACAAGGTTTCTGTGTGGGGTTTGACTTTCAGTGTATCTGATGATAACACATTTCAAATAGCAACCCAGTCAGGGATTCCCCGAGCCTAGCAGGTCTCCATTTGGCTCCAAATGATCTGGGAGTGGATTTTTCTGTTTGAGGATTACTCATTTCTGTAATGGCCTAGCTTCTGTTCCTTTGACCCTTTGGTCACCTCTGCATCCTGGTGATCAAGCTGCAATGATAGCTCATTCACTTGTTCAGCTGCAGCCACCCTGGTAAGCCAGGTGGGCCCACAGAAGCAGGTGAAAACGACCCATTAGTAGAAACAGAAGCTTTTAAAAAA
>NW_016804424.1:2278230-2285381 GCF_001698545.2 Rhinopithecus bieti | reverse complement strand
TTTTTTTTTTTTTTTTTTTTTTTTTTTTTTTCTCACTTTGTCTTTGAAGATACAGTTTTCTCTGCCAGGAACATTCTTTTACTCCTCCTTTTGCTAAATTCCTTGGGAAAACTAATCAAAACAGATGTCCTGGAGTTCACTGTGTTTCTTATGTATGCTATTATAGATTTGGACTTTACACAAATCCTATTACACTTACAATTAATTATTAAGTATGTAATAATTATGCAGGGATTATCTGTTTAGTGTCCATCTCCCCCAGACTCCAAGTGGGTTGAGATGGGCATTGATTTTTTTTATGTACATTTGTGGTTAGCAGAATTCCTGGCCCTTGTTGGAGGCACTCAATATTTGTTGAATTTCAAAAGTGATTACATATATAAATGAATGAAGGAAAAATCTCAGTAACCTTTTCTTGGCTTTTAGATTTTTTTTTTTTTAAAGTATCTTTCTTGTTAATTCAATCAACCGTCTGTACATTGGGCAAGTACTTTGGGCAATCCAAAGGCATGATAGAGAGACATCAGATCTTATTTCTCTGAGTTCCTGCTTTTCCCCACATGCCATACTCACTGTGGCCCAGCTCAGTTTTTTTTTTTTTTTTTTTTTTTCTTTTCCCCTGAGGTAGTCTCGCTCCATCACCCAGGCTGGAGTGCAGTGGCATGATCGCTGCTCACTGCTGTCTTGACCCTCCCGGGCTCAAGCAATTCTCCCACCTCAGCCTCCTGAGTAGTTGGGACTATGGGTACATGCCACCACACCTGGCTAATTTTTATATTTTTGTAGAGATGGCATTTTGCGTTGTTGCCCAGGCTAGTCTCGAACTCCTGGGCTCAAGAGATCCACCTGCCTTGGCTTCCCAAAGTGCTGGGATTACTGTGAGGGGCCCAAGCTCAGTCTTTAACTCTTGTTTTGGTACCTCTGAGTGAGCCGAAATTAGGGAAAACACAAGCAGATGGCAGTGACAATGAGGAGAGGAGCCTCAGGGCTAGAAGAGAGTAGAAAGTGAGCTGAGGTAGGGTTTGCTGTTGAACAGCCAGGCTTGACTTTAAATTAGAAGTTGCAATTGGTCGAAGCAGACTTTTCAATCTCCCTGTTTTCAGAAAGCGTCTCTCTGTGAGATTTTTTTTCTTTCTTTCTAAAAGGCTCTCTGTCTTAACTTTCAGATTCAGTGATTACCTCCTAAAAAAGCAGACAGTCCTCTGCGGTATTGTTCACTCCTTCAGAATGTCTGTGCTATACCAAATGTCTCTGCTGTGTCTAAATTCTGAGGGGCCTGCTCTTCCTAGAGGGCAAACTAAAAGAAAATTAGGCTGTAGAATCTGAGTATCTGGATTTGAGTCCTTACTTGTTGGCGAATCACTTCACTGCTCATGCCTGTCTTTTCTCATGTGAATGTCCACATCATCTACTTCATATTTTGTTATGAGAATAAGATAAGGTGTTGAAACATTTTATACATCTTTACACAAATCTGCTCTTCCTCCTTCTTCCCAATACGAGATAAATATGCCCTAAAATATTACCAGATAGCTCTATTTTATGCCATCTACCATCTCCTACAAGCAAAGCCTGAAAACCAAGCTACTTTTTTTTTTTTTTTTTTTTTTAAATAATAAAACATCAGCAAAAGCTACTGTTTACTAAGTTCCTGCTGTGGTGAGATGATCTAAATAGCAGTAATTAAATTTGAATAATTATTTTCTTTTACAGATTTAGAAACTGAGACTCAAAGTTTATGTGGCTGCATTTTCAATCCAGTTCTGAGTAGAAACACCATCTTTTAAAATCTCTATCCACAATGAAATCTTTCTTTTAAGAGGAATTCATTGATTTGTTGAGAATTTTAGATACTTGGATAGATTTGTGGGGAAATATTAAGAGATGGGAGTGTTTAGGCTTCCAAAAGTTTTAACTTTAAACCCACGTTTTAAAACTGCACATGTGAACAAAATTTACATATAATTTCATGGATTTTATGAACTGCCTTAAGCCAGTTCACAGATCTTTGGCTTAATGATCCCTGATTAAGGTATAATGAGCCCCATGACATAAAATTCCTTTATAGTAAACAGCTAGCTTGGGACTCTGAGGTCAGAAGAAAGCTAGCTCAATGTGGCACACATACAGCAAACCCAGATTTTTCATCGGCAGCACATATGACATTTTGAGACCTTATAGTTGTTTGTTATTAG
Organism: Rhinopithecus bieti; assembly: GCF_001698545.2. Lineage (NCBI taxonomy): Eukaryota > Metazoa > Chordata > Mammalia > Primates > Cercopithecidae > Rhinopithecus > Rhinopithecus bieti. Next base: position 2,283,186 of record NW_016804424.1, on the reverse strand, counting down.
GTCTGTACTGTGCATCGTAGGATGTTTCCAACAAGCATCCTTGTCTCCTTCACCCACTAGGTGCCAGTAATTAGTGGACCCTACTGCCCAGTTGTGAGACTACAAATGTCTCCAGAATTACCTACCATTCCCTGGAGGCAAAGATCTCCTCCTTGAAAGCCACTGAGCTAAACTCAACTGGGTGCTAAGGCAGTATGTTTAAGCATGAGCTCCTACCAGTTGATGTTTGAAGTTGCTGAATATATGAATGTTTGTGTTTATTGAGCCATTAAAGCTTCACTTTCAGAGTGGGGTGGGGGTCCTTGGCAGCTGCCAAGCTGATTAGTTTTGCTTTTCTCCCGAAGGGAGAAAAGGAAAGGGGTGGTGGTGAGTGCAACTGTGCTCCAAAATACTTCCATCTCACATTTCACCACTTAAAGATTAATTTTAGTGAACAAACTACTTTTTTAGAAAGTAACCTACCCTCCCCAAGGGAAGATTAAATCATATTTGCACCTAATTGTGATTTCCCTAATTAGGTCTTGCTAAAAAATACGTTTAATCTTTGAAAGCACTAGGCTTCAGTTCAAGCCATGAAGAAAAGAGTTAGGGGTGTCATATTCTAGAACCTAGGGTCACTGGGTTTCTCAAGGGACTGGGATCTGGAAGGCCACTGACATCACCTGCTTTGTGATCATGGGCAGTGTCCTGCCTACAGAAATGACTGAAAGGAAGATAATAGTGATGGTCTCCAGCAACTCTGCTTTCCCTGACCGCCCTACCTCACCCCAAAATTTGTATTTATTTTAAGTAGAAAAGAGTTGGTCAGGGAGAAACAGGAGTGTGTGTGTAAATAACCAAACAACAAGAGTGTGTAGTTATTTGAATTAATCTCATTTACTACTCATCTAAATCCCAGCAGTGAAATTTACATTTGATATTTAAAAATAAGGCTCAGAGATACTAAATAACGTATCTAACTTCAAACATTCATTGTTAGAGTTGATGTCTGACTCCATAGCTCCTGCTTTTCTCTTGCCTCTATCCTCTCCATTCCCTCTCTTCATGTTTCTTCTCTCCTTTCTCTTTTCTTTCTCCCCATTTTGTTCCTTCCTTGACTATCTGGATAAATGTATATGTAAAATATAATAATTAAATAGGTTCCCATGAGCCACTATTCAACTTAACAATTAAGGCATCGCAAAAGTAATTGTGTTTACTTCTATGATTTTTTTTTATATTCCTATCTCTCCCTACAGATAAGCATTATCTTAAATTTAGTGCTTATTGTTGCTTTGGTTTTTAAAACTTTACGTACACACACACACAGTCATACCTCCATATGAGCAAGTATTGGTTGCCGAACTCCCCGTGAATACTAAAATCTATGGGTGCTCAAGTCCCTGATATAAAATGTGTTTGCATATTACTATGCTTATCCTTTCATATACTTTAAATCATCTCCAGATTACTTATAATACCTAATACAATGCAAATACTATGTTAATAGTTGTTACACTGTATTGTTTAGGGAATAATGACAAGAAAAAAGTCTGTGCATGCTCAGTACAGACACATTATTTTTTTTCTGAATATTTTTGATGCACAGTTGAATCCAAGGATGTGGAGCACACAGATTTGGAGGGCCAATTGTATTGTATATATGAATACCTGAATGACATATAATCAGAAACAGCTAGAAACCTCTGGCAGAAGCCATTTAAATACATGGGTAGGATAAGTTGAATTACCAACTTTAAGTGAAATTCACTCAGCCTAAAAGAAAACTCTCATCTTCAAGCAAGTACCAGAGAAATACATACAATCTGTTATTTTTAAAGGGCTGACAAATAAGACAACCCAATATTGTATTCCTAGGATTCATCTATGTTTTGGCCTGTAGCTAAAAGTCATTTATTTGTAAAGCTCTAAAACATACTATCTTGTGACTATGTCATATTTATTTAACATTTTTTCCATCATTGGATAAATGAGTCCCTTTCACAGTTTTTCTATTATAAATCGTGCTACTATGAACATTTGACTACATGTTTCTTGGTTCAAGACATCTATCCATAGGTGTATCTTCTAGTATTATAGGGCAGATTCCTATAAGTAGTATTGTTGAGGCAGAGGGAATGCGCAACTCTTTGAGATGCTGCCAAACTGCTTTTCATGAGGATTTTTCCAACTTATACTCCTCCCAAGAATATCTGAGAGTCTGTATTGATGTGCATCATTTCCTACACTTAGTATTTCAGACACTTTGCCAATCTAGTGGGTGTAAAGTGGCAACTCATTATGATCTTAGTTCAGATTTTTCTAATTCCTAGTGAGGTAGAGCATCTTCCTATACATTTATTTGCCAGTTGAGTTCCCTTCTGTGTGAAATGACTGCGTATCCTTTTGCCCATTTCTAGCTTTATTCTTTTTTTATTGATTTGCAGAAGTTTTAATAAACATTTTAAACTATAATCTAGTTTATGTTTTACAAATATTTGATCCCAGTTTGTGCCTTGTCTTTGTTTTTTAAATAGTGGGCATGACTTCTGCTTTTCATACTACATGTTGACATCTCAGGAAAAGCAATACTGTTGTTCATATTGGTCTTGTCCAGTTTTTCCTCTTTATCCTTACAAATTATGGAACACTGCTTTGAGTATTCCTCCTTTTCAGGCTTTTATGATTTCACTGGTGCCCAGATATAGCCTATAGTAAGTACAGAAAAGTTTTCACTTTGTCAAGGAATTGGAAATAAAGATGTGCTGGACATATGTTCATTTCAGAGGAAGCAAGGGATAGGTATGTGCTAGAGTCTTTAGCTTATATAGCAAGATGACAGCACCTGGACAATTGCATCTTGGAGGCAAGATTAGATGTATGAGACAGAAAGTGGCCTCTTCTTCAGAGTGAAACTTACAATAGGGAAACTATTTGTCCCTGGTTCTGTAATGTCTTCTTTTAGAGACTAAGTCAACTGTATTTATCTTCCCCAAATTTGTTTAGTTTCCCCACAGTGCTGGAATTTTAATAATTCAAAATTGATTAGAGTTTAGAAACAAAATCCCCAGGTAACTATTTTTTGTGGCTTTTACTTCGAAGTGCCAAGTCTAAGGAAAGAGTCTATTTAAGTTAATTATACCTTGGGGATACAGGCTTCATTTGGGGCTTGCAGCATTCCTATTAAATAGAATTGGGGACCCAACTCACCTCATCCATTTGTGAGAGTGGCTTCTGGAAAGGAGAAAAGAAACATTTTATAATCCCATCCAGATAGAAAACTTGGACGATGGCTACTGCTCATTGAAGGACTGGAGGCACTTGCGTCATTTCTTGGAATTTGAAAACTATCTGTTCGGTTAAACTTTTCTATTTTTCTTCCAAAAAAAGCTAGGAATACTTTAATTGGGTAAAATAAATGTGATAATGGTCATTGACATACCTTGTTTAACATTCATCTGATAATCATATAGCAGAATAACAATTTCAGGTATTGCTAAAGATGCATCAAATAATCTTTGTATTTTATTTCATTTAATTACGATATAAATGTGCATGCTTGATGTTTAGTTGAGCCAGGTGGTATGGGTTATTGCTAACAGCACAGTCCAGTAAATTGTACAAATTTGGGGGAAGAAAATGCAAATCATTTCACAGAAAGAACTTGGTTAAAAACTGGGCTCTAATAATGTCCAGTTTTATGACTTCACACAACTTGTTCTCTTGAGAGCCTATTCCATAGTGTTTAAAATGGGTCAAATATTTAATTCCCAGTGATGCTGTGAGAATAAGGAAAGATATGTGTATGAAGTCTGGCATGAAGTAAATGCTCAAAATGGTAACTACAATACATTAATAATTTCCTTACTTTTGCTAAAATATTTAGTTCATAAGGTTTTTTTTTTTTTTTTTTTTTCATTACGTAAACCTGGTAACCATCTAATCCTTCTTTCCTGATTATGAGGAAAAGCCAATTTTCAAGTGAACTTTTAGACTCTCTTAAAGTTAGGATGGGATTATAGCTTTTCTAATGTATAAAGTAACTATTTTTTCTTTTNTAAATAGATCCTTTAGGTTTACAGAAATGACTGATGACAGAAAAACAAAAAAAAATTAATCAGATAAGCATAAGTGAGCAGTATTGATAAATTTCAGTTCTATCAAAGAGTAGCATGAAAAATGCTTGTATAAGTAAAGCCAATGGGGAGACAGGCTATTAAAATCATTTGGAAAGGAATATGTTAACATCTGTTAAAATTTACATATGGACAAATGTTTAACTGACAAATCTTAGAGAATTAGCTAGCATATAATATGATCAGTAATTTAACCAACATTTATTGAGAGCTGTGAAATACTATGGAAAGGGCAGTAGCTTTAGATTCAGATGGGACTAGGTTTGAATATTGGCTCAATTTATTTTCTATTTGTTCAAGTTCAAACATATTGTTCCCCTTTGAGTCACATTTTCCTTGTATATAGCATAGAACTAAAATGCCTATTGGGAATTAAAAATATATTGCATATGAAATTCATAACATAATACTTGAAAAGATGTAGGCTCTCAATATATATAGAAGCCATCAAAATAATAATGATCATAATTGGTTAAATATGGAAGCATAATATTAGGACAGGTATGAATAAATATAATAGTTTTCCTGGTAATTTAAATATTACTCTAGTAAAGAAATAAAGTATAATTAAACATTGGCTAGAAATAAACTACCTTTAGGACATCTATGTATAGAATGTTGTAAAATCATAGAGGGCAGAGTTACAAACTGATGAATTCAGTTTAAAAAATGGTAATTTGATGGACAGAATATAGTAAGGATATTATTAGCAGTGTAATTACACTTTTTATGGCAGTAAATGAAGGAAATAGCAAACTATTTAATATGGCTTAGCAAATTATACTCAAAATTAAGTACGTGTAAAGTTTACCTGGAAAATTCTTAAAATTATAGTTTTCTA
>NW_016804424.1:2256473-2277831 GCF_001698545.2 Rhinopithecus bieti | reverse complement strand
TTTTTGAGATGGGGTCTGTCTCTTATAGGCTGGAGTAAAGTGGTTCAAGTATAGCTCACTGCAGCCTTAAACTCCTGGACTCAAGTGATCCTCCTGTCTCAGCCTCAAAAGTAGTTGGGACCACAGGCACAGGCCACCATGCCTGGCTAAAAATGTACATGAAAAAGAAAAAAAAAAAGAAAGCAATCAAGTGATTTTGATGTAGGTGGTTTTTTGACCCTGTTAAATGCAAGGACCTAATAAAATATAAAGTATAGATTGGAAATATTCAAGTCAACGAGTCAAATTAGAACATTATTAAGAGTGTCCTGGTCAGAGAAAATCAGACTGCACTGCAGAAAATGTTTTATGAGATATCAGGGACATAGATAATACAACTTGATGGTTGTTTTCTTGTAAGGCACACAAACACACTGAAGGCATCTAAAAGTTGAATTCCCCATGGTTGGTTAATCCTTTCCTCCTATTTGTTTTTGATATACAACTCTTCACTTATATTTCTTCTCTACCACTCATTCTCTCCTCCTTTTAAGGAAGGCTTACATATTGATGCTTCTTCACAGAGTGATGCATTCACTACCATTTTATATTTGGTGGGCCATTCCCTGTTGAAATACAAGCATACCTGCACATGTACATTAAGGATTCACAACTAATTCATTCCTAGGTTTAATAAATTTATATAATCCTTTTATGTAGGCTAATTAGATGAAAAAGCTCCACATGGTGTTATAAGGACTAACTGGAAAAATAGTAAAAGGAGATCTAGAGTTATTCTTGGTTGAGGTTGACAAGGAAAGGGTGGAAATTATGCTAGCCCTCTGTATAAGATTTCAGTGTAGTTACCACCAGAAACTACAAGGGACACTAAACACATTAAAAATATACTGACCTTCCTAATTGAGGAAAAACAAATAAGATGCTATTATGCCATTTTATAAAAAATAAAACAAAAAATGTATCAGATAAGCGTAAGTGAGCAGTATTGATACATTTTCAGTACTATCACAGAGTACTGTGAAAAATGCTTTTGTAAGTAAAGCCAGTGGGGATATAGACTAATAAAACCATTTTGGAAAGGAATCTGTTAGCATCTGTTAAAATTTACATACAGGCATATCTGTAAAACAGCATTCCAGCTTTTAGGGATTGTTGATTAAAGATATGAAATCACCAGTATGGACAAGTATACATATGAAGACATTTAATGGATTATTGTTTTTATTGGCTCACAAATTGAAAGAATCTTGAGTGTCTATTCATAGATAAACAGTTAAAAATTATGGTACATATCTAACAAAAAATACTAGTTAGCTGTTAAAATAATCGGATCTATATGTATTGACCCAAAGGAATGTCCATGATATATTATGAAGTGAAAAGAGTAAGCTTCAGTGTTGTGGATATAGAACATTGTGATCTTTGTGATAAACAAGGTGTAGAAAGACACCTAACAAACTCTCATACTTTTCATGACCTCAGAATGGTAAGATTGAGAGTATGTCTGTCTACGGTTTGTATTAGATTGGTGCAAAAGTAATTGCAGTTATTGCCTTTAAAAGTAAAGACACACCACAATTACGTTTGCACCAACCTAATATTTTAATGCAATTATATATTGCTAATGTAATATTTAAAAATGTAACCAAGTATAGCGGAGAGGATGAGATTTAATAAGAAAGGTGGCACCTACTGACAACGTGGTTCAATACATCCTGTTACAGGTGACCCATATATGCAAAATTAAGGCTCATCCTTGTATATGAAAAGCTGGCAATTTTTATTTTTTATTTTTGGCATGGATAATGTTTGATGAAGCCAAGAATTAGTAATATGTTATTGACAAATTTCTTGTAATATTTATTTTTCTTTAAAATTAAGGCTTGTCTTACGAAAAATGAATTATTGCCAAAAGTTTTGAAATTTTGAAGAGGAATTCCAGGAAGCCTGAAGCATCTGGGTAATGTATGAATCACAAGTAAGGAATCTATCACTATCTGTACAAAGCTTTTCTTAAAAACATAAGCAGGGCAATAGGTCATGGGCAGTCGATTACTTTATTTGTAATGGCATAAGTAAATATTAACAGAACTGCACTCTTCAGAATAATTGATGACTAGTTGAAAAGAACTTATACATTTCTTATGCAGAGTTTTAAGGAGTTGATTTTATCCTCTTTCATTCTTCTTTCGCCACCCCTTTTTAGAGATTTTCAGGGAAATAAAGAAAGTGAGTAGTTTCCTACTGAGAAGTTTCTTTTTACACCCAGGGAAGGGAAGAATATACGTGCTCAGCAATTCTCATTTTGATCACTTAATTTTATAACTGACTTAACACTTGGATCAAAAGCCTTTCTCACAAAATCCATGTAATATAGATACATTAATTCTGCTTGACCATCAGGTTACACCTTGTCACTCATTAATATGTTTCATTTACACATATTTATCAATCATCATATTTAGGGAAAGGAAAGAGTAATAAAGAACCAAACAGACCAAGTTTCTGCCTCATGGAAATTGCTTTGTTTCAAAGTGATGATCAGACTGATCTCTCCCTATATATCACGTGTCATTTCCATTCAGACTCAAGGAAGTGATCAGAATTTTTGCCCCCTTTTAATTGGCTATGTTGTTTCCATTTAGCTGATATTTTAGACTTTATACTATATTGAGCATAGTTTGTAACTTGGAATTTTCTTGTATTTAACAATACCTTATTTAATGATTTGTAACTGCCTATTTAAAAAATTATATTTGACAGTGGTTTAAGTATTACATTGATATATTCACTCAGTCAAAAAATGATTGTTTCCTAAGTCAGGCACTATGCTAGGCCTTAGGATGATTATTCTAAGCAAAAGTTATGGCCTACTAGGGGAGAACAGGTGATTAAATGCTATGATATACACAGGGCTGGCTTTCTGGGTGTGTCATCTGTGTAGTTACACAGGGCCCTGCACTCAGAAGCACCTGTGCTGGTTTTAATGCTCTGTTGTTGTTGTCTGAACAATCTCAATAGTTTTATCTTTGAACTTGTGCTCTGTTGTGCATTGGAACAATTGAGGATGTGTGTGATTGTAGGAGATATATACAATATGCATATCTGCTGTGATTTTTTGCCTCCTCATTGTCATATAGCATTTGTTATGCCCCGTGCATGCAGAATGTGTTTTTCTCTTATGCATGAGAGTTCAGCAAGACTCGAAGATAGCACAAGATTACTGTGCTATGTCTACGACTGAGGAAGTGCAATAAGAATCTTGCAAGCTATATTTTCTGTTGAAACCAGAACTTGCTTCAAACACAGAAACAAGGCAATGATGTCTTAAACACAGTGGTTAGGGAGCCCTATCATATCCTTTATCTAATATTATTTTCCTGTATTACCCAACCATTTGAATATGAGGACATAGAAGTGATGAGAAAGATAGGGCAATCCATAGGTTATTTTCTTGTCAGTTCTTCCTTACTCATCAGAACGATGAAGGTAGACAATGTAAGCAGAATTTGTATGCATCTAAAAGTTTAATAAAAACAGCTGAGATAGTTTTGTGTTAGGTTTGTATCATTCTAGTAAGAAAATATATATATACTAGTTATAAAATTTGAAATGTGCAATTTCAGTGATGCTGCATATGTTTAATACTATCATGTTTTCACTTAAAATTGACATTTTAAAACATAAAGAATGGTAAAATTCATGCTAATAATTATTTAGAGTTTTACAAGTTAGAATGACACTAAATATCAAATTAAAAAACACCATGAGAAATCTAGAGAGACCACAGAAGAAAGGAAAAAGCCTTACATTTTAATAACATTAGTGGCAATATTTTTCCTATTTTTTTTTGAATGAGGAGTTCCACATTTTTTTTTTTTTTTTTTTTTTTTGTGCCTCACAAAGTATGTAACTGGACTAGATCAAGGACATGCAGTTTTCACATTTTCCTGATGACACTCAACCAGAAGCAGCAGAGCTGATACTGAAGTCTACATGTGGATAATTCCAATGCTTTTAACCACTACAGTATATTGTATAAAAGCTTAGCTGTGCTATTATGATGATGGTACAGATGCAGCAGAAGAGGGACAGAAAAAAGTGGATTATAGATTATGAAGAAGGACACCGATTTGTTCCCTCTTCAAAACCCTGGTACAATGCTAACACTAGAAAAATGGCATTAGGGAATCTGATTATTGGCCTTCACTCTGACCACTTTCCTGTGATTGCTTTGGCAAGAGGAAGATTTTGGATACAAAGCCATTTATTATTTTCAAACCATGTTTTACAGGCCATCAACTTGTCATTCTGTTTATAAATAAATTGGATTCTGAAAGAGGATTAGGGTTTATACTCTGAATTAATCATCTGTTGATAATCCCCTGTAATGTATAGTATTATTTCATAAAAGTATATACTGAAAATAAATACATAAATAAATATTTAAAAAGGAAACTTCAGGGTACTTTGAAGACTTTAGTCCCTTCTTCAGGCAGTAAAGGGGTCCAATATACAGATGACCCTCATATGTACAGGTTTCACATTGGCTGATACCTGAAATAAGGGAAAATAAATGGTTGAATTAGCAACTGCTTAAACTCTGCTCCCAAGAGCTTGATAATAAATATATGTCAACTGCAAGGACAGTGTAGTGTGCCAAGGCTGCTGTTGCAGACACTAGTGTTATGCCACCAGGGAGATAACATGTGAGAGTTAAGACTGAAAGTGATCTCAACAAGCTGAAAGAATGGATTGAAATGAGTGAGATAAAATCCTACAGTGATCATTATGAAGTCTTGTGATTTGGTTCAAAATATTGTGTGTGTCAATGTAGGATAGAAAAAAAATGTATTCCACATCGTTGTACTTAGTGGTTTTCACTGAGTGTGAGTTTAATATTTGTCAACAGTGAGTTATCAAAACCAAAAAAGACAATCTGGTCATAGTTTTCATTAATAGAAGTAGAAAACCTCAAACAAGGGAGGAATTATCCCAGGAAATCAGAAAAGAGTAGGGCTGACTACACTAGTCAGATTGCAGCATAAAACATATATTAAAAGACAGATTAAATAAACATTTGAAGAAAATGGGAATATTTTATCTGTAGAAAGAAAGGTATTGGGGACACATAATAACTGTCTTTGCTTTTTAAAGGGATCATATATAACAGATGGGTAAAATTTATTCTTTGCAACTCAAGTAGATGTATGACTTTTGAAAGGAAGTTATGGAGAGGCCATGTGTGATCCAATAGAAGGAATAAGTTAATTGTAGCTCTTCCAGTAATGTCACTACTGCCTTCTATACCCTAAGGGAAAGAAATTATTGTGTCAAAGGGATACTGCACTTGTATGTATATTTCAGCACTAGTCACAATAGCAAAGATGGAGTCAACCTGCGTCCATCAGCAAATGTATAAAGAAAATGTGATATATATATATATATATATATAACACATCATATGTTATACATATGATATATTACATATAATCAATATGATATGGCTTATATATATGATAGAATATTACTCATCCATAAAAATAATGCAATCATGTCTTGCAGCAACATGGATGGAACTGGAAGCCATTTTTCTAAGTAAAATAACTCAAACAGGAAGTCAAGTAACCCATGTTCTCACTTATACGTGGGAGTTAAACAAAGGATACACATGAACATATAGAGCGGAATAATAGATACTGAATTCTACAAAATATGGGAGGGTTATGGTGGGCTGAGGATTGCAAAATTACCTATTGGGTACAATGTTCACTATTCGAGTGATGGGTACACTAGAAAACCAGACTCAACCATTACACGAAACATGTGAGTAAGAAATCTGTGCTTGTACCTCTTAAATCTATAGTAATAAAAAAGAAAGCAGACTGGACGCTTTTCCAAGCTGTGAATTCACTTGCATTGAAATTTCATAAGGTGCTGGAAATCCAAGTTATCACTGTAAAAGATTCCTTTGCTGAGTGACAGATTGGACTAGATAAGCTCTCAGTTTACTTCCAAGTTACAACATACTTCAAGAATCAAATTGAAATGGGAAATTAGACACCATGTGAATGATGACTACTGCTAATAAAGCAATATCTTTGTCATGATACAAGTTTTCTTAACTTACTATACCATAGGAATATTCCTTTTTGTCTGTAGTGGCCCTAGTAGACGATTATTCATTTTCTACCATGTATTTTAACTTTGGAATAATTATTTGGAAAACATTTTACTAAATCGAATTCACAATAAAATTCTTCTGTTTGTAAAATAATGAAAACCCAAGTATAGAAGTCATGATATTTAAACTGTTTTCTTCCCAGATATCTGTATATATTATCTGTCTTTATTTGTAGTTCTCACATTATTTTACAAAATAAATAATAAGCCCTCAGCTTAATATTCAAAAAGTCTAAAATATAACTAGTCATGGTTAACTGTGAAAATAATTATAAAGAAAATACTTTTTCCCACTTTTTTCTTGATGGTTTGCCAGTGTTCTATAATAATGGACTCTGGGATAAATGCTAAAGCTGGCTGGATTTGATCAAAGCTCTTTCTTGTCATTTCCATCTCTTAAAAGACTCGCTAAACAGACACGGTCAAAGATTAGGCAGTCGAGTTTATCTATTCCAGCCTCTTTTGTACAGAAAATTGTACACTTTAAAAGCCAAGAAGATAGAGTATCAAACAAGAATATGATTCATCTTATTGTAAATGTAATTTGGTACTATCCAATATGAGAAATTATAAATCACAGACATATTCAGTGAAATCAAACCAAATTATAAGGTAAATTTTATTTTTAAACAGAAATGTTAAATTCATTCTCTTCCTAGAGCTCATGTGCCAGCTCTAGGCAGATAGATATTTGAGTGTCAGCATTAATCCAGCAACATAAAAGTAAAGCAAGCCAAACAAACAAAAAACAACAAGTAAAAGTTCATGAAGTGGAGTTTACCCTGTACTATACTTTCTGCTTCATAATTGTAAACCACAGTAATGTGTGTGCCTGCATGTGATTACCAAGTCTTATTTTTCTCGGATGATGAGTTACAGGAAATATCTATGAAAGGTAGTTAACTCTTTTCAACAGAAGCAGACTATCAGGACAGCAAGTAGAAAGAAAGCATTTGGCCTGAGGCCTCCTGTTACTGGTAAACCACAGTATCTTGCACTGCCACTATAATTTAAATTAAGTAGAAGGCAGGTTTATAAACTCACATTATGACCCAAATTTTATGGTTCTTTTATATCTCCTGGGTTCTGATCACACTGAAACTTTCTCTCTCTGAAGCAATTTAATACAAACATTCCTTTGGCAGACTATAAAATGTGATTTTTCATCAACCTTTTATAGATATGTTGGGTGCATATTGTATGCCCAGTTGGAAAAGGGGTTGGGGTGGGGGAAGAAGAACTGATGACAATGTAAGCATTGAAACTTACGTGTTGTACTCCTATAAAATATGTACATGAAAAATAAAGATCTTCCTAACCCATTTTGTGTGTGTGTTTGTGTGTGTGTGTGTGTTTGTGTGTGTGTGTGTGTAGACGACAGACAAACAAAATTTTGGCTGAACATCTTAGTCTGTGAACAAGCAGCACTAAAAAGCTCAACAGTTAGAAATTTTGTAGCCCTCAAAGTCATCTTCGATTCTCTCTCCTTTCCAGCCCACACAAACTGTTTCTTTCTGAAAGTGGAAAATCTCTTGTGCCTGTGAGTCTAATTCTAAGCCATAACCCCTAAACATGTAAGCAGAATGAAGAACAAGATAATAGTCAGGTTTCCACCTCATAATTTTATTATAATAGGTAAGCTAAAAATAATGCCAGGTGTTTTAAGAGCATTGTACTCTTAAAAAAATACTGGGAAAAATCGAGTATGGAAAAAAAATATGGTGGGGACAGGTGCAAGATTTGAACAGGGAGAAATGGACTAAAAGAAATGCATGGGTTCTATATTTGCTGTGTAAAACCCATAAATGTATATAATGATGAAACCCTTGGAAATCTAAGGCACTTAATGTAATGTCTATTTGGTTTTGGAGTAGTCATTTGATAATACTACCATCAGTTACAACTTTTAAAATGACATGTTTCAAATAATTCTAGCTCTGCAGGCAGAATGAAATTGCCAGCCAATTCAATTTTCTCTCAGAAATTCTTTCCTTGCTTTCTCCAAGATCAGAATGTAAGGGGACAGATTGTTTTACATATGTGATGAAGATAGTGAATTGCTCTGAAACTAAAATTAGGAGGCAATGGCAACAATTATGGTGATGGGGTACCCATTTGAATCTCAGTGCTTTGAATATTTTTTAAGTGAGGAGTCAGTTACTATAGAAAAGTGTTAAAAGTAAGCCATTTATTCCATCACAAAACAAAACAAAAAACCAAAAAAATGGTAATTAGGACTGGTGATAGATGTATCAACTAAGTTGATTGTGGTAATCATTTCACAGTATCTATGTATACCAAATCATATCATGTATATTAAACTCACACGAGTTTACTTCTCAATTATACCTCAATAAATCTGGGGAAAATAGACACTTAATATGGAAGGAAATGAAATCAACTAAGTTGGTAACATTAGACATATCCGTACAATGAGAGATTGTGTGTATGCATATCTGTGTGTATATACACACACATAAACAATGGACTATTATCCAGCCTTTAAAAAGAAATAGATCCTGTTAATTTTTGACAACATAGATAAAGCTGGAGAACATTATGTTAGGTCAAATAAGCCAGATGTAGAAAGATACTGCATGATATCACTTATATGTGCAATCTCAAAAGTTAAACTCAGAAACAGAGTGGAATGATGGTTGCCAGAGGAGGGAGAAGTAGGGAGATGTTGGTCAAAGAGTACAAACCTTTAATTATAAGATATAAATGTTTTCTGGAGGCTTAATGTACAGCATGATGACTATAATAAATAGTAATATATACTTAAAATGTCCTAAAAGAATAGATCTTAAGTATTCTTACCACACACAAATGGTAAATATGTGAAATGGATATGTTAATTAACTTGATTGTGGTAATCATTTTACAATGTATATGTGTATCAAAACATACACCTTGAATATATACAATTTATTTTTGTCAATTATACCTTAATAAACCTGGGAAAAAAGCGACATTTAATATTAAAGCAAAGAAACCAATTAAGTTGATGAAAAACTTAGTAACAGGTGAACAATGTGTTCATTACCCAGGGCAAGAGAAGATAGACTGATGAAGTGCAGATAAACTGAGCTCTGTTCTGAATTTGGCCTGCTAAATATATTCATAATCTCTACATTCCATTTGTGCTCCATTGTGGCTGCATGATCACTAATGGCCTTTCTACATTTTATTGGTATTGCATGTGTTCATAACCCCACTCCATGATACTAGACCAAATCCCAAGGATATTAACAAAGTAGATTGATGGGGAGCCCCATGAAAGATGGCTCTTAGTGGACTGCCCCTGCTGTGGAATCATTCAGGACTGGGTAGTAGTCCCTAAATGTTGCTAATATGTCATCATTGCTTGAGCATTTGTAAATTTCAGCAGCACATAAATTTTTAAAAATATATTTTTCATTTCCCTTAAGTAAAATAATATCTCATACCTTTCTGTTTTCTCAAGTTTCTGAAAGAAGAAAATACGTGGGAAAAAGTAATAGGGGTAACTAAAATGAAAATCTCCATTTCTGAGGTTAAAGAGCATTTTCCCATGAGCATTTAAGATATTCTGTAGTACTGTGACTGTAAAAAATCCAAGTTATTGCACTTTAACTTTGTAAATCTATGATTTACTTGAGCCCCTTTCCTTAGTTCACCAATTATTTTCATTTAGGTATCTTATTCCATACATTTTCAATGAAAATTTACAGACTGGTAGCTACATACTGAAAATAAATCCTGCTTTTTCAACTGTATCACACATGTACTCTGATTTCCCTTTTAACAAGAAATACTTGAGTTTTTTTTTTTAATTAGAAATTATCCAAATGCACTAATGAAAGGGAATGCCTTTGCTTTTCCTTAGAAAAAAAAAAAACTTTGATGAAAAATTATAATCTTCCCTCTGATTAACGGGTTTCTCGCAAAAAGCTACTTTTCTACAGTGCTCCCAGCTGGATGTTTGTGTTTCATGATGGAAAAACTGAATGGAATTGTTGCAATTCCATAAAATAATTAAGTGAGAAGTATCCCACAGTACTCAAAATGATTTGCAAGAAAATGTCTACTTTTTTCTTCTTCATGTTATCCAGAAGGAAATAGCTTAGCACTGGGAACTCATTTGGAAACAATGGAAAAAGAAAAATAAACTTGAAAAATAACAAGCCGGGAATAGATTTTTTTGTTATTTGTTTTCTCCCATATACATGCTTCTAAAAGTATCACTGGAAGGAACCTATGTACAGGTAATTTCCAAAGTATTTTCCTGTAGGAGGACAGATTCTTTTGCCTTTCCGAGTTGATACAACTACTTTAGTTTTACGGGTTAAAAAATAGGTGGCATCAAATTAAACAAAAGATCAGGCTTAGTGTATAGGCCACTGCCTCTTGAAATTTCAATCAGTTTTGGAAGTATCCCAATGCTTGTATGAGATTGTTGTTCAGTGAAATGGCAGATATTAAAAAATAGTTTCCCTGTAATGAGGCCAGAAGATATAAATTATATTTTAAAAAGTCCCTCATAAGGAGGCAACCTACAGGGTCTTCATAGAATTTTAGAAAACATGGGACCATACAGCCACGTGTTCACAATTCACCATTTAACCATAACTGATGGCCAATTGGCCAGTATTCAAGCCCAAATTTTAAAGCATCCCAATAGGATTAGTAATTACATAGTGTAAGGGTAATGCTTAATTTTATTGGTGGGCTATTCCTGTTTAACATGGTCCCATTTTCTCTGATAGGATAACCTAAAACTAAAAAGGAAAAGAAAATCAAAAATAAGAGAATAGGAGGGATTCCTAGATAAAAGTTGACTTTTACAAGAGATAGTAGTGGTATTATATAATTGCCTTCCTAGATAATGTTTTCCTTTTTTATATATGGTATTTGTAAATTGGAATACTTTTATAATTGTTTTCATAATAATTAGAATAATGTTTTATTCCAAGGCAACAAAGAAATATATATTCATTTAGAAATTTAGAAGGACAAAAGCTTAGAGAATGAAAATCAATTACGTAATATTTGGAAATTATAATAAATTTAGATTTAGGTCACTTTATGTGAGGCCATTGTGGTTAAACACCTTAAAAGCTACTATTTTCTTAGAAATATTAGGCTGAAACTGTTTTTTAATACCAAGGGATATAAAACTGTTAATATTTTGGAATGAATATAGGTTTTTTTCTCAGTGCATGTCAATTTGTACACATTTACGCGCACTCCAAATTTCTTTTTAACACAATGCTTAAATTGTTAAAAAAGGTATAAACACAATGTATTTTTGTTTATAACTTCCAAAACTTTAAAATTTTTGTAACATTTTCATGTTATACTATTTAATGGCAATTAATTTTGTGTTTGGGCCTTCTTTTGACCTGCCTATAATTTTCCTTTAACCCTACTGATACTTAATATTTCCCTGTGATAAATAAAATAAATTATATATGGTATTTGAATTATCAAAATACCTATATACATTCAAAATTAAACTCTCCACTTTCCCTATGCCTAAAGAACACTTTAAATTACATAGGTGGTAATTCTTGTTCTTTGGAAATATTGAAAAGTAAATTTGCTGAATTTTTGCACTCTAGCTCTTTTCTATCAGAAGTTTCCTCTTTTGATTAACTTACAAGATTGTTTTCCTATCTTTTGGACTATTTGACCATACTTCTGAGTCAATTTAAAAATACATGTATTTTATTTACTTTTTAAAGTTTATTACCCTCAATTATCCAGTAAAATATACATTTTTAAACCTTTTTATTTGTTCCCTTTGTTATTTACAATTTTGTGAGCTTTAGCAATGAATTTATTAGGTTTGGCAAAGTGGTATTTATTATATTGAAGTTTTGGAAAAAACCTCCAGTTCTTTAATTCCTTTCACAATTTTGTTGTATTTTGGATTTTAGTTACTGTGGAAAATGTGAAAAGTAGTTATTGATGGATACAGTAACCAGTGGAGTCTGTTTACTGTTTGTAGTAACAGAGGCCAAATGTTAATAGTTGGTGTGACCAATGATGGTTGTCACAAGAGATGATTCTAATCAGAATCATCACCAAAGACTCTCTTGAGAGAAAGAGAGGGCTGTGCCTGGAGCACTTGACTCATTTACCCTGTTTTTCAGGACAATAGAATCAACTTTCAAGGTATAATTAATATCCTTGAAAAGGATAAGCATTAGATTGTTTTTTATTACTATACTTTTCACTGAGAATTTTCATAACATCTTCTAACCAAGAAATCTGATGGGGCCTTAGCTAATTCTAAATTTAGCTTAGCTAATTAATTAATTAACTTAATCATCAAATATTTTTTGACTGTCTTTTATGTACTAAGTATTGAGGTATTTGTTAGAAATATTAAAGAATATGTAATCTTTGTTTTCAAGAAGGTTATAGTCCAATGGAGGGGTCAGGCATAGATGTTTACAATGCAATGTGATAAAAGATACCATTGGAATATATACAAAATGCTATGGAAGCACAAAAAATGTTCCACTTCTTAGATAAGTCAGAGGAGTTTTCAGAAGTAGTGATACTTATATTAGATGGGAGTCATTCACAAGGTGTATGTTTGAAAGTGATGCTTAAGAAAGGGGCAAATCTACAGAGACCCCACAATCTGGTCATGTATATAAACTGTACTGGGGGATGTAGTAGAATTTATGCTTGGAATGCGTGCAATGGGCCAGATTCTAACATTTGGAATTCATCACTTGGGTAAAGGCAGGACAGAATATGCCTAGTCGTTAACAGTAGCTTTAGATCCTCGTCTAGAATGATGAGTCTATGGTACGGAGCTTTGTCTAGCTTGTTCATTATCACATCCCCAGCAAACAAAGAGTGTCTGGCAAATATTATGCCTGCAATATGTAAATGTTGACAGAATGAATGACATTCAACTTCAATGAAGGACAATCATCTAAAGACAAAATTTCACATTTTGTGAGAGAGCACTTTGCAGCATCTGATGATATGTTTCAGTGTTCTGATAGATACACTGAGAGGATATGATCTCCCCTGATTTTAGAATAATTCCCATAAATTTAATTATAGTCACAATCCACATTATATAATAATTGTTCTTTTCTCAAGTGAATCAGTCAAAGGCTTTGGAGAATTCATTATTACTATGACCTTATAAAAAGCTTTTAAAATATTGACAAATACATCAATATTTACATGAATTAAGTTACATGAATTAAGTGTTAATGAAAATCTCGGGAGTCAATGACAACAAAAAATAACATTTTATGTATGGGACTGCTAATTTTCCTTGTGGGTTCCAGAATCCGAAATAACTACAAAACCAAAGTGACCATGTTTATCTTGCATATCCATCCCCCTGCTTGTATGAGAAAGATTTTTTTTAAAAGATAATTAAATAAATTTATAGCAGAGACTTTCTTAGGTGATCAAACTTTAGCAAATATATATAGATCAGTTTGCTTCACTGATGATGCAGTAAGAGAATAAGGTACCTCAGAATGAAGTTTACATTGGGACTAAAAGTTTTAAAAGTGTGAACTTTCAAACGAATCATAAAACAGGGAGGAGGCTATAGTTTTGGAATGTATGTATATTTTCATAACCACATTCTTTCAAAAATAATGCAGAATATAGGCTAAACATAATCATATTTAACTATTGAATTATGAAGATATCCTTATTCCTTGATCCATGTTGTACAAGTGAAAATATATCAAGTGCCTCAGCATATTTTTATGTTTGTGTGAGACAAGGAGTTAAAAGGAGAAACAGAGGTGACATGAAAGAAATGGAATGGCCTGAGACAAAGAACACCTTGATTAGTTTAATTAAATGTTGCGGAGAGTTATTTTATAAGTTCAACAAGTAGTTATGGGGGTTATCCATATCCTTAGTCTTCACTTCCTTAACAAAACCACACACATTTATAGCTTATACATGATATTTTCTCTCAGATATATTATAAAATGCCTTTTTAACCCTAAAGAGAATGTTTTAAATAAAATAAAAATTTGTCATTAGGCTAACTTTCAGGTTAGTAATTCAGGAAACTATGAAGAAAATACGTAGCTGTGGTTTCTATGAGCAAACCAATCTGATGGATATGCAACTGTTCAACTGTAGCTCAGTGTATTAAATAATGTTTGGAAAAGGCCCTGTGGTTATTTGCAAACCATGTTTAGATTTAAACTTAATAATTTGAGCCCAAGAGAAGCGGATCACCATAAACTCATCTCATCTGTCAAATAGATAATACACAAGAGGATTCTGGCAGTGTGGCAGTAAGGATTTGGGAACTGGCTGCCATAGGTGATAAGACCTAAAGCAGATTTGGGGAAATTAAATATTGCTTAATTTAACATTTAAAGTCATTTGTGGAGGATGGTCATCATGGATAGACTATAAAAGTAGAGAGTGAAGATTCTAAATAGTTTATATGGTTTGCTGCAGGTCATTTGTGAGAGAAGCTAGTACTACATTTTTGTGTGCAGTACTACAAATTTGCAAATAGCAATACCAGTATAAATGGACTTTGTCCCCGCTGTTTTGACTTCACAAACTTCCAATTAAGATCACTGATTAAATAAAAGTATATCTCAAGTACATCTGTACCAGTGACTTTAGTCATTCCCAGATGAGAATATATATGGTAACTAGAAGTAATTTTAAACATGAAGAAATTTTAACCAAAATCTAATGAATGCTGATTAAATAATCAGATGCAAGTGTAAAATGTAGTAAGTCATGATACTTTTTCATACAAATATATCCAGCATTTACACAAACCCACAGATAAAGACACTGAAATTTTGTGTTCATTCTGAGCTGTTGAAATCTTACAGCTAGGAATTACCACAGGAAATAGGTTAATCTAGTGTCCTGGCTGTCTTAAAGGACAGACAGTTGACAATTTTCTTATTATATTTCTCCTGGGATTAAGACTAAAGTATCAACCTGTTCACTGCTTTACCATTCTTATGGCTACAAAGAACTTATTTTCAAATTATACTTATCCTAAATTTGTTATCCACTTTAAAAAGTGAATATATACGCTTTCAATGAGTATCTCTACAGAATTGTTTCAAAGACATGGAGAATAAATATCACTCAAAGAACAAAATGAAATTAAAACACAAAACAAAACCCTTCACTCTGGAATTTTAGGTCCAAAATAGACCTATAGATTTAAGTACATTAATAAAATTTTATGTATAACAATATTTAATAGAAAAAAGTAGCCTAATTGGTAATAATAGCTAATATTTACAAAACAATATTCCAGGCACTGCTTTAAGCTCCTTGGTGAGCTTATAATGAAATGAGTTGATAAACTAACTCATTTCGCCCTAACAAAATCCTGGGAGGAAGATGATATTATTATACTTCATAATGATGAAGCTATTGTGGCACAGGGCTTTAAATTTCCCAAGTCACTACATACAGTAAGCAGTGGAGCCGAGTTTCTAATCCAACCCCTCTGAATTCAGATCTGTTTTGACCACCCTAATGTACCACTTACAGCACATCAATCTCAAGGGATTTTGGGAGGATTCAATGACTTTATTCCTTTTAAGTTCAGAGGAAAAAGACTTGTGTAATAAATGCTTGATAAATATTTCTTTTAAGATAGTGATAATGATGTGATGATTAGAGTTTGTAACCTCCTGTGGATTCAGTTTTTGGGTAGTGTAACTTACAAGAGAAACCTAGAGATTTCAAAAGTAAGTATTTGGCAGCGTTTGGTAATTTTTGATTGAGTGTTTTCTTCCATCACTGTGTAAAAACGTCTTCCATTTGTCAATGAGTCAGCATTTATGGAGCACCTATATTATAAAGTATACTTACAAAGAGTGTTTAATGCTTTGTCTTAGAGAAGCTTCTATTTGACATGGTAAGTCAAAATACTCTACTTGCATAGAAGATTAAACATTTTAAGATCAACATAAAACAATTGCAAACTAACTTAGTGTCAACTGCACATATGTAATAATAATTCACATTTCTATTGCTTATGAGGGGTCACATATATGGAATTCACATCTGCATGATGTTTTAGTCTCTAAAATACTCTCGTATTCATAATTTTACTTGATTTACAACCATCTTTATTTTTAACTGCTTCTAGACACTTCTACCTGTAAATTCCATGTTCTACTTAGCCTTTCCAAAATCAAACAGATTACTTCCCTGCTGAAACTCAAAACTTTTCTGTCCTCTTAACTGAAAATGATGGGTTGATGGTACTTTTCTATCACTTCATAAAGTTTATTTCTTTTTCTGGAAGACAGATGTCATATTTGAGATCTCCATATCCCCATACCTAGTAAACTTCCTGGTTCATAGTATATGCTCAGTGAATTTATGAAATAAATACATCCCAATTCTGTAGAAGAGGAAACCGAGGCTGAGAGAAATCGACCAGTGTGTTTTAACAAAGTGAAGTGAAAGTATGAACAGGGAAAGTAAGGAGAAGAGCAGAATGTCAGGTTTATTATGCAAATGTATCTGAAACATACACAAGACAACTTCTAACATATTTGCAATTGCTGTCACACTTTCTTCTTTATGTTTAGCTAAAATGCCCACCAGATAGCCATGTGAACCTGCCAGAGTCCTTAGGGCAATCACCTACCACAATGATGTTTTCAAGGTATTAGCGAATTAAAAGTACAGGTAACTTTTTTTTTAACTACGTTGAAATTTCTGTTCTAAATGGAAACAGAAATAATCAAGTAACCAGCTTTCAAATATTTACACACAGCTCTACTCAAAAAACACTGTTGGATTGTAGATTACAAGAACCACAAAAGAAACACTTTAGTAAATTTTGAGTAAAGCAACATAATTTACTTTGGCATTGACCCTGCAAAACTTTACAGAGAAATGTCAAATGACTGTTTTGCTAAAAGCAGAGCAAAAAAATTTTTCTTGAAACTCTTTGCTTAGCTTTAGTCCCAAATGGGAATGTGAATTAAAGTGTTAAGAGTTTCTATAACTGAGTTTAATCCCTCACTAGAGCCTTTTAGACTGGACCTTTAACAAGGGATCTATTAATTCCTCTGAAAGGGACAGAGTTCATCCATCCCTGGGATGTATACAAAACAGAAGACAGGGTGTAAAACTTTCCTTAGTACTCTGTTCACATTTTGATAGAAGAAGATATATTTATAGGTAATGAAGTCTTTCTTAACCAAAAGTGAATCTGATGTCTTTAGTGTTCAAAGTTTCTGAGTGTTTTGGAAGCTACCATTGACTCCTCAGAATGCCTGCAAAATCTTTTTAAATGACTTTCAGCTTCAGACCCATAATATGCAACGTGGCCTTTTAGAGCTGTTACACTAGGTGATGTACACTGACCTTTGAGATCCAAAGAAATAAAAAGTAGCTTGAACTTTATCCCATGCATATTGGAACCTTGTACTTTTCCTTAAATCTCTGCGGGTTCTGGTGGAGGGAGTTGACTCATATTTCTCTCTTGTCACATCTAGTGTGACTCCCTTTATATGCTGAAATATTTAAGATACAGCTAAGCCAGTCATTGAATGCATTCTATGCCATTTTCTCATTCTTTAGCCTACACAATGAATTCAGTCACTTATTTCTTCTCAAAATATTATTCATGCAAGAAATTTGTGTATCTTGCACACAAAGGCTTAAGGTGATCAAATTTACAGTGCAGCATCATAAAACATTGAAATAAATACTGAAACTTAGATATTATCTTTCACAAAGCTCCTTTAGTCTTGCTGCCAATGACATTAAGGACATTACGTCTCTTTCTCACAATCCTTTTGTGATGGTTAATTTCATGTGTCAATTTCACTAGGCTATGGTGCCTAGTTGTTTGGTGAAAGCCTAGCCCAGATGGTACTGTGAAGGTATTTAGTAAATGTGATTAATAGTTACAGTGAGTTGACCTTACGTAAAGGAGGTTATCCTGGATCATATGAGTGGGCCTTGTTCAACCAGTTGAAAGTCCTAAGGATAAAAACTGAGGTTGCCAGAAGAAGAAGAAATTCTGCCTCAAGACCATGACATAAAAACCATGCCTAAGTTTCCAGTCTACTAATTCACCCTACATTTTGGATGTAGCAGCCCCCACAATCACACTCCTTAAAATAAATCTCTCTCTCTCTGTCTTTAGGATACATATGTGCATATATATATGTGTATTAGTCCATTCTCACACTGCTATAAAGTCATACCCAAGACTGGGTAATTTCTAAAGAAAAGAGGCTTAATTGGCTCACAATTCCACACGGCTGGGGAGGCCTCAGGAAACTTACAGTCATGGCAAAAGGGAAAGAGGCATGTCTTACATGGCGGCAGTGAGAGAGAGCAAGAGCAGGAAAAACTGCCTTAAAAACCATTAGCTATCATGAGAATGCAGTCACTATCTTGAGAACAGCATGGGGAAAGAATGTCCCCATGACCCAGTCGCCTCCCACCTGGTCCTCCCTTGACATGTAGGCATTATAATTAGAGGTGGGATTTGGGTGGGAACACAGAGCCAAATCATATCAATATGTATATCATATATATATGTGTGTATATGTGTGTGTGTGTGTATACATACACACACACACATATATATATAATGTGTATACACACGCATCCTATTTCTGTGTTAGTTCTCTGTGGAACTCCAACAAATACAACTTCCTTTGAACAACTCTCTCCCCATAGCTCAGTTTTTCTTATTTTTCACTGTAGTGTAAAATAGCTTTCTAAGTCCTAATTTGCTCTTTGTTTACTCTTGCATATCCAAAAACTCATTATAGTTTTGAGCTTACCAATGGAACATTAACTCCAGGGCCCAAACGGTTTAGTGACATAGAATAACTGGTAGAGACTTTGATATTTCAGTTTTCTCTTTGTGCTTCAACAGTCTGTGCCCTCTTTGTAGGGAGCTCTATTGAGCTTGTTCATCTGTGACTTGAATTATGCCATCTCCCTTGAAAGGTAAATGTATCAACAGTTAATTTTGAATTTAATAATACTTACCTTTATTATTAAAGAGCTTCTTATATTAAAATTTTTATAAAGCATCTTAGCCTAATACCTTCTCTGCCTGTAATCATGAGTCCTAACATTTCACCTTTTCAAAAGCAAGATTTGTCATAACTTAGGAAAGTAATATAACATAAGGAGTATATATTTGGGGATCAGTTAGATAGCCGTTAAATTGTAATTTCGTCGTTTGCTATCTTGGCAATGTTACTTAACTTCTCTGTATGTGTATTTCTGCCTTTGCTAACTGGGAATAATAATGCTGGCTTTACAATATTTTTAGGAGCATTGAGTAAAATAACATGTATAAAATATTTTGCCTACTTTGTAATACTAAGTATATACTTAGATTTTCCTTTTTTTTTCTTAAGAATAGATTGTGGTATGAGGAAAGAGTTGTGGAAGAAAGAAATTTTCGTTCTTCAACACAATTTTCATCACTTTTGTGAAAATTGTGTACATATGCAAAGTAAACAGAAGAATAGTAAAATGAAACCCTGTATTCATCACATAGCTTCAACAATCACCAACAATCTTTCATCTTGTTCTTTTTTCTACCTACCTCTATTCATTTCCTACAGACTGATGATGATGATGATGATGACAGTGATGGTGATTTAGGTAAAATTTACATTCATTGAGATGCACAAATGTTAACTGTATAATTTCATTTTATTTTATTTTATTTTATTTTATTTTATTTTATTTTTTTTTTTGAGACGGAGTCTCGCTCTGCTGCCCAGGCTGGAGTGCGGTGGCCGGATCTCAGCTCACTGCAAGCTCCGCCTCCCGAGTTCACGCCATTCTCCTGCCTCAGCCTCCCGAGTAGCTGGGACTACAGGCGCCCGCCACCTCGCCCGGCTAGTTTTTTGCATTTTTTAGTAGAGATGGGGTTTCACCGTGTTAGCCAGGATGGTCTCAGTCTCCTGACCTCGTGATCTGCCCGTCTCGGCCTCTCAAAGTGCTGGGATTACAGGCTTGAGCCACCGCGCCCGGCCTTGATAATTTTAAACTCATATGATCCACATCCCTTTTATGATATAGAGTATTTTCCAGAGTTTCTTCTAGTCCCTTCCTAGTCAATCTCCACTACTTACCTCCTACATACACAGCCTGGTAACTACTCTTGTCTATTCTCATTCTTTTAAAATTTTACTTAGATTACTTTTGCCTGTCCTAGAATTTCATAAATGAATATTCATGTACCTGTCATTTTGTGGACATACTGTTTTTTCTTCACCAAATATTTAAGAGTAGAATGTTGGGTTAAAGGATAAATAAATGTCCAACACTAAAATACTACTAAAACATTTTTCAAAGTGGTTGTAACATTTTACATTTGCAGCAGCAATATATGAGAATTATGATTGCTCCATATCCTTGCCAGTGTTTGAGGTTTTCAAACATTTTAATTTTAGACATTGTAGTGAGTGTTTTGTAGTATCTTATTTGGTTTTAATTTGAATTTTCCTAATAGCGATTGATCTTGAGAGCTATATTGTGCATATTGGCCATTCATAAATCTTTCTTCAAATAATGTCAGTTCAAATCTTTTGCATATTTTTCTAATTTGTTTATTGTAAATTACACATAACATAAAATTGACCATGTTAACCATTTTTAAGTATATAGTTCAGTGGCATTAAAAACATTAATAATGTTGTATAGTCATCTCCACCATTCATTTACATAACTCTTGTTATCTTGACAAGCTAAGAGCCTCTGCCCATTAAATGATAACCCCTACTCTCCCCTACTTCCAGTCCTTGGCAACCACCATTCCATTTTCTGTCTCAAGGATTTTGATTACTTTAAATACCTCATATAAGTGAAATCATACAGTAATTGTCCTTTTGTAACTGACTTATTTCATTTAGCATAATGTGCCCAAGTTTCGCTCAGGTTGTAGCATGTCAGAATTTAGTTATTTTACTTTTTATTGTAGTAATATATAATGTTCTTCTTAATCTCTTGTAATCTTTTTGATTTAAATTCTATTTTTTGGATAATAGTATATAACCATGACTGCTTTCTTTTGGTTATAATTTGCATGTGTTATATTTTTCAGTCCTTTCACTTTAATCTATTTGTGTCTTTGCATCTAAAGTGAATCTCTTGTAGACAGCATACTGTATCATGTATCATGTGTGAGATATATATATAT
>NW_016804424.1:2253341-2256119 GCF_001698545.2 Rhinopithecus bieti | reverse complement strand
TTTTTTAGTAGAGACGGGGTTTCACTGTATTCGCCAGGATGGTCTCGATCTCCTGACCTCGTGATCCGCCCATATACATACTGCCAATCTCTCTCTCTTTTTTTTCTTCTTAAGATGGTGAGATGGAGTCTTGCTCTGTTGCTCAGGCTGGAGTACAGTGGCATGATCTCAGCTAACTGCAACCTCTGCCTCCCAGGTTCAAGCAATTCTCCTGTCGCCGCCTCCTGAGTAGCTGGGATTACAGGTGCCTACCATCATGCCCAGCTAATTTTTGTATTTTTAGTAGAGATGGCATTTTCCCATGTTGGCCAGGCTGATCTTGAGCTCCTGACCTTAGGTAATCTACCTGCCTTGGCTTCCCAAAGTGTTGGAATTACAGGCATGAGGCACTGCGCCTAGCCAAATCTTGGTCTTTTGAATGGAGAATTTAATCCATGTACATTAAAAGTAGTTACTGACAAAAGGGGACTTCTTTGATTTCTCCACTTGTCTTCTATATAACCTACATTTTTGTTATTTTTTTGTATTACTATCTTATATTTTTTGTTAATTTTTTTTAGTGAAATGTTTAAATTCTTATATCCTTTCATGTATATTCTTCTGTAGCTATTTACTTTGTGGCTACCATGGGGATTACATTTGAAATCCTCAAGTTATAATACTGTAATTTGAATTTTTACTAGACAAACTTCAATTACATAGAAAAACTCTACTCCTTTAATAGTTCTGTCCCTACCTACTTCAGCTGCTGATGTCCAAAAATTTCATGTTTATATATTGTATACCAAAAAACATATACCAATAAATGTTTTAAATACATTACTCTTTTGAATTATGTAGAACACAAAATGTAGAGTCATAAATTAAAGTTAAATAATGCTAACTTTTAGACTATTGTTTCTTAAAAATGTGTGTTTCTTAATGTATACAAAATAGAGTTACAAACCATTGTGTCAAGCTTTTATAATTGCCCCTGTGCTGACCTGTATTGACATCTTTATTTCTTCCTATGGCTTCAAATTACTGTATAGTGTCCTTTTATTTTATCTTTCAAGACTCCCTTGAACATTCCTTTCAGAAAAGCGCTAGTGACAATTAACTTCCTCAACTTCTGTTTATCTGGGAATGTCATAATTTCTCCCTCAGTTTTGAAGGACAGTTTTGCTGGATATTAAATTTTTGGTTAACATTTTTTTTTCTTGCACTGTGAGTATATTGGCCCACTGTTTTCTGACCTCCAAAATTTCTGGTGAGAAATCTATCATCTTATTAAAAGTCCCTTGTTTGTGAGAAGATGCTTCTCTCTGGATGTTTTCAAGAGTTTCTCTTTGTTTTTGTTTTTTCAAAGTTTAATTATAATGTGTCTTGATGGGAGTTTCTTTGAGTTCATCTTAGAGTTTGCTGAGCTTCTTGAATGTTTATATTCATATCTTTCAACAAATTTGGGAATTTTTCAGACATTATTCTTCAAATATTCTCCTTGCTTTATTTGCTGTCTCCTGGGATTCACTAACGTATATATTATATATTGGAACCTCTGATGATGTTCCGCAAGTCCCTTAGGCTCTGTTCACTTTTCTTAATTCTTTTCCTTCTTGTTCCTCAGATTTGATAATTTCCTCTGTCATATTTTCAAGTTTACTGATTCTTCTGCCTGCTCAAATCTACCTTTGAATCCCCTAGTCCATTTTAATCTTAGTTATCATATTGTTCAGGTCCAGAATTTTTTGGTTTCTTTTTAAGTTTTCTCTCACTTTATTGATATTTTCAACTTTGTTCATGTCTGTTTTCTTAATTTTCTCCGTATCTTCCTTTAGTTTTTTGATCACTGTTAAGGTGGTTGTTTTAAAGTCTTTGTCTAATATATCTGCCATCGGTCTTTTTCAGAAACAGTTTCTGTTGATATTTTTTTGAATGGGCCATAGTTTACTGTTACTTTGTATGTCTTGCAATGTTGGTTGAAAATTAGACATTTAAATCTAATAATTTGGTAACTCTGGATGTCAGGTTATTTCCTTAATCCAAGGTTGCTCTTTTATTTATTTGACATTTTGCTTTTTTGATTTTGCAGACAACTTCTGTGCCCAAGATGAGCCTGAGGTACACTGTTAAGGTCTTCTCAGGTGTTTTCTGAGCCTGCACTTCTACTTGAGCACATGAGGTCACTGTCTAGTTTTTCCCATATATACAGTTTCTTTTGGACATCCTAGTCTTTAATATCTGGCTGCCAAGGAGGGAAAAAGGAAAAAATGAGAGGACTGGGATAGAGAATGTTGCAGCAGCCATTTAAATCCCCTGGAAATCACTTCAGCTGAAAGGGGGAAGGGCTTGCAACAATGAGGAAGGCACAACAAAAATGGTGTCCTAACTTTTTGTCTGGACATCTGTGATCAGAAGCACCAGTCAGTGCTCAGAGCACAATTCTCTGACACCCGGAAGACAGTGAATTTTTTTTTTTTTTTTTTTCCTACCCTGGCTCCCACAAGCTGTGTCTAAGCTGCTCTTGGAACATATGCACAGCTGCCTGCCATGGGCTGAGAGAACTGGAATGCATAGCTGCTACTATGATAAAAGTTGAAATTGGCCAAAATGTACCACAATTTCATATCCCAGCCTTCCTTTGTAAGTTGCAAGCCTTTAATAGACCTCAGAGTTTCAAAAGAGTCACATCAAAGAGAGTCTTCCAGTGCAATTGTTGCCTATGTAAACAGGTAGATTCCTGGTGCTTCCTGTTCTGCCATCTTTCCACAATCCTTCTCTCCTTTGACTTAAAAAAAA
>NW_016804424.1:2246441-2252311 GCF_001698545.2 Rhinopithecus bieti | reverse complement strand
CCAAATTTATTATTTATAAAAGCAATATTTAGTTCCTTAAGGTTTGTATGTAAACAATTATGTTGCCTGTGAACAGATGCAAATGAATATTTTTTTTTCAAATTTGATTATTTTATACTTTATTGCACTGGCTGCAACATACAGTCATCTGGAATTAAAAGAAAAAAATAAAGTTTTCTGCCTTATTACGTATTTTGGGAGAAAATATTCAGTCATCACTACTAAGTGCAATCAATGTTAGATGTAGGTTGTTTATAGTTATTCTTATATCAGATTGAGGGAACTTCATTTTGTATCTAATTTGATGAAAATGTTTTAAAATCATGACTGCATTTTGAATTGTATAAATGTTTTCTGCAGTTACTGAGATTATTACTGTGTTGTGTTTTATCTTCTATTCTGTTAATGTGGTATATTGCATTGTTTGATGTTTTGAACATTAAATTAGTCTTTCATTCTGGAGACAAATTACACATGGTTCTAATGCAGTATACGTTTTATATGTTACTGGATTCAATTCACTAATACTTTGTTAAAAATTTTTATGCCCATGTCCATGAGAGATATTGGTCTGTAACTTTCTTTTTGCGATACCTGGTAGGTTTTGGTACCAGTAATATCCTAGCCTCATATTATGAAATTATAATTATTTCCTTTTACTCTATTTTCTAAAAGAGCTTCATTATGAACTGCTTGATAGAATCAACCAGCTAGCCCACCCGGTCCTCGTATTTTTTGGGAGAAGGATCAAGTATTCTTTTTTAATAATGAATTTAGTTTCTTTTGCAGGCATAGTGCTATTATTTTTAATTTAATCTTGTACAAATTTTTAAGTTATATTTTCAAGTAATTTGTCCATTCAGTTTCAGAGGCCATATTTATTGACCTACAGTGGTTCCTAATTTTTTTTGTGATCCTTATACTATAGGATTTGTAATATCTCTCTTTTCATTGCTGATATTAGTGATTTGTTTTTTCTATTACTTGATCATTATTTCTAGTAGTTTATCAATCTTATTAATTTTAAATGCATTCCTGGGGAAGGTGTTAAAACTTCAAATATGAATGTTATTTCACTAATATTCAATGTATTGGGGAACTCTGTTGTGTATGCATATATATAATTATCTCTTCATGGTATAGTAAGAATTATTAAGAATGGTCCTTTTTTCTGGTAACATTCCTTTTCTTGAAAACTGTTTCATTATTGAAATAACATTCAAGTTTTTATGCTTACTCTTTGCATGGTTTATCTTTTTTCTCCTCTTACTTTTAACCTATTTGTATCTTTACATTTAAAGTGCTTTTTTTATGCAACAAATAGTTCTTTCATTTTTTTTATCCAGTTTGGCAACCTTGTTTTTTTTATCAAGACTGAAACTTTTTTTTAAATTAGAGTGTTTCATAATAGACATTTCCTATTTAATGTAATTACCAATATGACTGCATTAAGGTATGAGATTTGCTTTTTATTCCCCCCTTATGTCATGAGTTTTTGTTTCTCTGCTCCTCCTTTCCTATGTTACTTTAGGTTAGTCTATTTTTTTTTTTGTATTGAATTTGGATTTTAATAGCCTTTTAGCTCTCTATATATTTGTATTATTTTTAATGATTTCTCTGGGGATTAAAATATGTCTTTTTAAAAATCACGATCAACTTGAAGTTATTATACTTCTTCCTATAAAATTGAGGAAACCTGCAACTTTATATAGTTCTATTCTCCGAATTCTTTGTATTATTATCACCATGTCATGCCCCACCAGTCTGAAAATATTTTTTTTCTTCTGCCGAAGTTTGTGGACTTATGGTTTATTTTGACAAGTAATTGTCATTTGTATCACTGTTGCCCTATATTTAATGTGGTTGTTTTACTTTTGCTGCTTTCAAGCTTGTGAGTTTATCTTTGTACTTCAGCAGTTGGACTATGATTTATTGAGGTGGGATTTTCTTTTTATTTAACTTGCTTGGGTTTTTTGAGCTTTTGGTATGTTGATGCTTTTCAAAATGTGGGAATTTTGAAAATCCTCTTTTTTGTTGTTGTTGTAATTTTCTCTCTTCTTTCTAAGGACTCTATTTACACTGATATTAGATGGCTAGATATTGTCCCACAAGTCCCAAATTCTGTTCATTTTTCTTTAACCTTTTTGAATGTTTATTCTTCAGAATGGATAATTGCTCCTGATTTGTTTTCAAATTCAGTGACCCTTTCTTCTTGTATTTCTAATCTGTTAAGCCCATAGAGTAATTTTTAAAATTTTCAGATATTATACTTTTTAATTCTAGGATTTCTAATTTTCTTTGTTTCCATTTTTCTGCTGCAATTTCCCAGCATTCATTATGTGCAATTCCTCTCTGAATTTGTGGACATCTTTATTGCAGATGCTTTAAAATCTTTGCTAATTACAATATGTAGGTATTCCTAGAGAGGCTTTTTTATTGACTGTTTTTCAGAGGGTATATGGGTAATATTTTTCTTTTTTAAAATTTGCATGTCTTATGAGTTTTAACTGTATTCTGGATATCATGAATAAATCATTGTAGAGCCTCTTGATTCTGTTATGTTTCTCTGAAGAATGACTTGTAGTTACTTGACTGGATTTAGCCTCTATAATCTTTCTCCTCTGCAGTCTGTAGCAATCTACATTTGTGTTCATGTATTGCAGTTTTCAACTGTTTTTAACTTTTCATGCTGTTGCAGTCTTTGACATGAATATATATTGTTGTTATCTGGCAAAGATTTGTGTTATTATATGCAGGTATTGAGGCTTACTTCTTCAGCAGCTCCTTTCCTTCCTAGATTTCCCCATACTTTTCCGAATGGTCTGCCATTACAACCTCTCTCCTCTTACTATTTAATTTTCCAAGGCTACAGTATTCTGCCCTGAAGTCAACTGAAGATTGAGGTTGACCTTAAATAAAGACTGCAAACTTTCACATCTTACCAGTTTCTGATTATCTTTCAATAGTAGAATCTTCTCTAGATTCTAAATGTTTTTGGTTCGTCTCCAGTGCCATGTAATATTTTTAAACACTTTGTTCAGATTTTAAAATAATTTAGAGGACTGGTCTGATTAACCTGTTGAAACACGACTTGAAGCTGCAAACTAAATTAAGTAATTTTATAAGTTATTTCACAAAATAACCTCAGAGAGCAATTATTTTATTGCCATTTTACATTTTAAAACCCTAAGACATAAAAGATTGTAGTAAGTTATTTTAACAGTATTATCCTGGGTAATTCAAAGAGTGCAACCTTGTGCTGAAAAGCTTGAATTGAGAACACAGGACTGGAAAAAGAGGGCAACCAACTTGGAGCACTGCTGTCTCCTAGCTCAAGTGCCTGCAGTCCCTTAGTGCCTCCATTCTTTCAAATAAGTCACCAAGCCTGCATAATGTGCTATAATTTCATTTGAACAGTAGCTACATCTTGTTTTGGTTAAAACACTCACAAAGTCTGTTATGAAAGAAAGTGTGATATCTGTGAACTCCCAGCATCTGGGATAAGTACTTGCAGGGTGAGAAAGGAAGCTGATCTCAAGAAAGTGGACTGCAGCTAGAAAGGTGTCAGTAAAACATTTATTGAACCAACACTTATGAATATTAC
Organism: Rhinopithecus bieti; assembly: GCF_001698545.2. Classification (NCBI taxonomy): domain Eukaryota; kingdom Metazoa; phylum Chordata; class Mammalia; order Primates; family Cercopithecidae; genus Rhinopithecus; species Rhinopithecus bieti. Next base: position 2,248,707 of record NW_016804424.1, on the reverse strand, counting down.
ATGTATGGTAACCAGAATATGTTAGGGGCTGGGAATAAAGAAATAGATACACCCTCCAATTACTTGCAGTTTACTGAAGAAAGACAGACACATAAATAGATTGCTACATTGTGTGATAAATGCTATCTGGAAATGCTAGCTGGGTGCTCTATGTGCGCAGAAGATGGATAACTAACCTAGACTGTGAGGTTAATGAAATATTTGAGGTAATATCTAAGCTGTGTCTTGAAGTATAACCTAGGCGATAACATAGTGAAGGAGTATTTCAGAGTGTGGGAGGACCCTATAGGAAGGTTTAGAAGTGTGAAGCCAAATAGCATGTTTGAAGAACTAAAGGAATTTCTGCATAGTACATGATAGAGAAGGAAGGGGTAGTGACAAGAGATAAGACAGTGAAGACTTTAGAAGGCCTTTCATGGCATGCTAAGGAGTGTGAACTTTTCTTAAAGACTCTGGAGAGTTATCAAAGTGACTTGATCCGGTCTGACTTTTATAAGGATCACTCTGTTTGCTGAGTAAAGCATAGATTGGAAGGTGAAAACATTTCAGAGAAGGAGTTTGATTTATAGGTGTTTGTAGTAACTCGAGCAAGAAATGATGGAGCCTGGGTCTAAGGAAGTGGTGATGGGAATGGACACGAGACAGATTTTAGAGGCAGAGCATACAAATCTAAAAATGTAGAAGGTTAAGGAAAGGGAGGAGACACAAAGGATTTAAATATAGCTTTGAGATCATTTAAATGAACTATATTATCCAACCTAAGCTTTAAATTTGAATTGCCTTTCACATAAAATATTGGATCTCTTCAATGTTCTTTATCCATAACTGCCACACTCTAACAATGCCTAAGAATTTACTTGTGTTCTTAATGTTAAAACAGGGTGATCTGGGAATCATATACATATATACATAATACATATGTGTGTGTGTGTGTGTGTATAGTGTGGTAGATCTGGTTGGGAGTTTCAACCTAGAATCCGGTTCCAGTTTTATGAGCAATTATATCTGCAAATAATTTCAAGAGGTACAAAGCAAATACACAAATTGGATAATTGAACACCAAACAAAATTCCCAAGGAAAAATTAGCAAATACCATTTTGTTGATCGTTTGTACAGCAGACTCAATGGAATGAGTGAATAAATGGAAGTAAGAAGAAATGAATCTAGTCACAACTTTGCCAGAGCCAATCTGTATAATATTATGCAGGTGACAATAATTCGTAGAACATAGTTCCTCCATTCTTAATAAGATTAGACTTGATGATTTTTTAAGACTAATTCCTGATTTAAAACTTCTCTAAGGGTTTCCTGAATAAATGGATTTACTGACCTACCATCATCTTAAATACTAGAAGAGGGGCAACTATTTCCGGTATTGAAATGTAGGAAAATCAATATTATATGTCATTAAATCAAAATATTATATGTAATTATACGCAAAAAACATATAGAAAAAACCCCAAGTTTTCATAGTTGAACTTGAGCTATAGAACAACCTTTTATACCCATTAATCTGTCTATTCTTTAGCATTCATTTAGAATTCTTTTACAAAGTAATTTGAAACACTCAATTTTAAGTATAAAATCTTGCATTTTGACTTTAAACAATAACAGTCATAGGCACTTGAGGCTTATAAATTAGAAACATATGTCAAATGACAAAATATAGATCAAAAATGCACTCATTAAATGGTATAAGTAGTAATACTACATATGACCCCTTGCGTAATTTTATAAGGAGAAAATCAATAATATAATATAGAGTACTGAATTTAGGTAATTTTATTAGTTTTTAAATCCGAAATCTTAGTCCTATGTCCATGATCACAGGCATAGGATTAAGCAAAATGCAAACATATGTACTGTATCTATGACACAAAGAGATTATTGACCATAATTCACATTAAAACAAGACAACATTAAGTAGGTGTTCACTAGGAAAACCTTAAAAAAGCCAAACATGTAACTGATTGAATGGCAGTGGGCTTTTAGTTTTAAAACTATGACTTTGAAGCCTAGATAATTTTTTTACTACTTTAGACAACCTTAGAAAATTATTTCATCTTTCTGGACCTCATTCCCATCTGTAAAATGAGGATTACAATATCTATCACCAAATTTGTTGTAAAGATTTAACTAAATCATTTACATAAATATGTTTGATTGTATAAAAGATTATTCATTGCAATTAACAGAAAACTTATACTTTTTGGTTTAAAAACTGAAATAAATTTTAAATTTAAATAACTGGAAAGTATAACAGGA
>NW_016804424.1:2228349-2246135 GCF_001698545.2 Rhinopithecus bieti | reverse complement strand
TTTTTTTTTTTTTTTTTTGGTCACTATTTTAAAGAAAATAAATATGTTTCCCAGTAATCTCAGCTGATTCTTGGGACTAACTTGCTTGTCTGAGCTAGGGCCAGGTACCAGTTACTGTCTCATGTGATTGGCTGAACAGGTAAACCTATGTGCTACAAACGAGTGAAGGTGGTTTTCTAATAATGATAATAGGCTTTGCAGACTTTCTATAGAGCTTATCTTAATAAAGGATCTCAGCTACTATGTTTTGAAACCCATTGCTGAATTTGTACTAAGGTTACAACTCTCACCTCTCACAGGCTGCTTCCAGTAAGCGACTGAGTGTGGTGGAGATACCAAGACAAACTCATTTCTAGGAGGGGAATAACTCCTGTGTTGACCCACAATAGCTTAAGAAGGTCTCTGTAGCTTTGTTGAATCCATCACTACATAGCCAAATATGACACTTCTACCCAACTTTTGCTCCCTCTTTTCTTCACTCTGTGTTCAGACTTACATAGCAACCTGATAACTTAACTTGTTCAGTCGTTCCTGGCTCCCTTCCTATTTCCTTTCACACAGGGATTTTTCCTGATAAACTCCTTGCACATTTAACTCTGTTTTGGCATCTACTTTTTGGAGTACCTAAACTAATATAGGTAGTTATAGAATGAAACAGAGTGAGGTTCCTTTTATGCTGAGGTTTTATACGGTCTGGGAAGGCAAAAACAGTGGACGTCCTCTACAATGATATTTTAATGTATGAAAGCAGTCAATAATAGAGTATTTAACTTTGAGAGTTTTACTCTAGATTCATATGAGCATAACCTAGGCTACACTTATGACCAGCAGTGTGTGGAAGTTAGGATTTAAAATATTACATTTCATATCAATACATAATTACTGAATTACTGTATAGTGTAATAATTTTAACTAATATTTAAAAATATTTTTGTTCCATCCTCGAATAACTCTAAATGAATCCAATATTACTGTAAAAATACTCAACTATCACTGAGCACAGTGGTTCTCAAACCAGAGTACAAAAGAACTACCTGAGAGTTTTCCAACATATACATCTTTATCTAGATCTATTGAGTCAAATTTTTCCGAAACAACCTTTCCATAAGTATTTTCAAAATTTTCCCCATTCAACTCCAATGCGTAATTCTGTCCAAGATGTCCTGGTCAAATGAAATCTTTATATTCTAGATGAAGAAACTAAGAGCTCAAGAATTTTAAAATGACTTGTCCAAAACAATGTATCTATAAAGTGATTAAATTAGAAGTACAAACATTTTACCTCCTGACTCCCCATCCATTGTTCTGTCCTATTTCAAATCATGAACATGGCCCTTGATTCATGTGTCGTCTTAGGTTCCTCTCACCTCTTGTACACTCTACCCTCCTACATCCCTGATCTGCTCTCTATTTTGCATCTTCTATCAATCTGTCTCCATTTAGGGCCTTCGAAACTGCTTTATTAATTTTTTGTTTGTTTATGGAACAGAATTGATCACCGTCTTTTTACAAGATAAATAAATGAGTTTCATGTTACCGAACCTCCTAAATTCCAACTAACTTTATTATTGCCAAAGGGGTTTGTCCTAACTATACAAATTTTTTATGAGTAAAAGCGTTTTACCTCTAAAGAGCATTATGTCTTACCTCCCATCTCTCTCTACTTGCCTTGCTCCCTTCTCAGAAAATTAGAACTCTATCAGATGCTTGTCAATGACAGAGGATGCATTACAAGGCTCCTAAAATAAAAAGCCACACCCATCAAAAAGTTGGGTGTAGATGTACACATAAAATTTGTTGTGCAGTGTACAATATCCTTTTTTCTCTTTGTCTTCTGATTATTTTCCTCCTCCTCAAAAACTGAGGTAGAAAGACTGACCTAGATCAGTGCTACTCAAAGTATGGTGTCTGGATAGCATCAGTACTCCCTGGGGAATTGCTAGAAACACAGAACTTTAAGTCTCATCCCTGACTTACTAAATCTAAATCTCTAGGGTTAGGAGCCAGTAATCTGTGTTTAATCAAATATCAGATGATTCTTATGTGCCCTGAAGTTTGAGAAGCATTGATCTGGAGCATGGTAAATAAAAACATTTGTTAAAGGTGATAAAATTTCATTCTCATTATAAATTGGCAAAGAGTTTAGCTGGATTATATCTGCGTCTTAGGACTTTGTGGAAGGCAGAACTTAAGGGCAATGGACTACGATATTTGGTGAAAGAAATCTCTAAGCAGCAAAATGTTGAAGGAATTGTACAGCTTCTCTTAACTGCTTATAGTAAAATGCAAGAAGAGAACAATTTAAAGTTGGAATTTATCATTAAAAGGGAAGCAGAACATAAAAATTTGGGAAATTCTCAGTCTAGCCATGTAAAGAATGTAAAAAGCATGTTTAGGAGAGAAAACCAAGGACGTGGGTGTGCTCAAGAGACCATTTGATAAGATTAGTAAATATAGAAGGACCAAGGTGTTATTCATCAAGACAATGGGCGAATGACCCACAGGCATTTCACAGATCTTAGAAGCTGCTACACCAATTACAGACCCAGAATGCCAGGGCCTGGAGGGCAGAATGGTTTCTAGGGAGGTTGGCAGGATACCCATGGGACCTGGGGGCTCATGGCCTGGGGCTGTTTCAAGTCTTTTCTCCCCAAATTCTGGTACAGCACTCTCCAGCCACAGCAGCTGTGGCTCAAGTGGGCTCAGGTATGGCTTGGGCCACAGCTCTGAAGGACACAAGCAGTGAGCCTTTCTGGTACGTCCATATGGTGCTAATTCTGCAGGCTTGCAGAGTAAATGAGCTGTAGGGGCATGGCTACCTTTACCTAGATTTCAGAGGGTATCTCAGACAGCCTTAGGGCAGGTCATGACTTGCTGCAGGAGCAGAGCTGCTGGAGAAAGCCACAGGAGCAATGTCTAGCAGGGAAGAGGGCAGAGAAGCCCCCAAGATTCCAGACCTGTAGGGCTACCAGCATGTAACACCAGGCTTGGAGAGCTGCAAGCACTCAACACTAACCTATGAGAGCTGCTGTATGGGTTGCACCCAGCAAAGCCATGGGGACAAGGCTGCCTAGGCCTCTGGGGACCCAACCCATGTTCCACTGTGCCTGGAAGGTGGGACATGGAGTCAAAGAAGATTATTCTAAAGCCCAAGATTTCATGTTATTTCTCCTGTTTCATCTTTAGACTTACTTAGGACCTGTTACTTCTTACTTCTTTCCTATTGCTATCTTTCAAAATGGTCCTGTCTCTCCTGTGCTGGTCTCATTTTTGTATTCTGGAAGTGTATGGCATTGATTTCACTGGCTCACAATTGGAGAGCAATTTGCCTTAGAATGATATGTACCTTGGGTATCACCCATATCTAAGTTAGATGTCAAGGGTAGAATTTTGAGTTCATGCTGGAGCAAGTTAAGACTTTGGGGGCTATTGGGACAGAACAAATATATCTTTGCATATGAGAAAGACAGGAATTTTATGAGGCCTGAGGCAGAATGCTATGGTTTTAAATGTGTCCTCTCTAAAACTCAGGTGTTAGAACTTCATGGCCAAAGTAATGGTATTGAAAGGTGGGGCTGTTAAGAGGTGATTAGGTCATGAGGGCTAAAAAATGGGGTCCCCTTATCAAAGAGCTTGACAGAGGGAGTTTCTACCTTTTGCCCTTCTGCCTTCTGCCACGTGAGTACACAGCATTCCCGCTATCTGAAGGAGTATGCAACATTCCAGATACTGTCTTAGAAAAAAGACTAGTCCTTCACCAAAGGATCTGCCAGTGCCTTTGTCTTGGACTACCCAGCCTCAGAACTGTGACAAAATAAATTTCTGTTTCTAATAAATTACCCGGTCTGTGGCATTTTGTTATAGCAGCACAAATGGACTAAGACATGGACCATGTAAAAAGGTTTTAAGAAAATGGAGCCATTAGTTGAGTGTTTTTGGACATGTTGTTTAACATTCCTGAGGTCTGTTTAACCATTTCTAACAAGGTATTTACAAAACGTGTCTCAGCCTGTTGTTTTAAGATTTAAGATTAAGCTTTCAGCTTATGTATTTCACGCTCATTCCTTCCTGAACATACTGAAACAACTAAAATACCCATGTATTTTAAACACTGTTGAAAACAGAGAAGGCCATAATCAATTGACAAGATATTTTCAAACATTTCTGTAAGAAATAAGGAGATGGGATTGGACTGAAGAAATGATCTATGGTATTTTTTTCATCTTATGCAAACAATGGGGTTTACCCGTGTGTTAAGATTTCACCACCAACCAATGAAGAATTTTAAAGTAACACAACAAGAGTAACTTGGAATAAAAGGAGACAGGCCTGGAAAACTCACATGTTGTCTTTTTCTGCTTCTCTCATAATCTTATGAACCAGATTTCCAAAAACAAAACTTCTCACATATTTTCTCAGCAAGATTTTAGAAGGCATTTTATTTATAAAATAAATTGAAGATTAATTTTCAATACTGAAATAGGCTTTTCAAATTAAAAAAAATTAAAATGTATTTTAAATTAAAAATAAAGAACTTAGTGAAAACAAACTAGAACTGAATACTTAGGATAAGTGAATCAATGAATTAGATGAGCTCAATAATTCTCCCAGAATGAAAATTGTTAATAAAAACTGGAGATGACGACAAACAAAAATTAAAGACATGGAAGACCAATTCATATATCCCAAGAATGTATAATGAGAGCTCTAATGATGATACATTAGTGCATATAGAAAAGAAACATTATCAATATAATAACACATAATAAAATAACAAAGAGTTTTCTTTAGGTGTACATCCTTTAGGAGAACCAGTAACAATCAGCAAAAAGAGACCTACACTTAAGCATATCCTGGTAAAATAAAGAACTGGGAATAATAACCTACATAAAAGCGAAGTTGTCTAATGAAAATTTAGAAGATGTAGGTAAGAAATTGAGTTAAAACATTTGGAAAGGTGTTTAAAATCTCTTCTCTTTAATAATGTTATGTGTGTATCTGTGTGAAGAGAGGTGCTGATGCCGAGTGGCTTTGTGAAGTCTCCAGTGGTTCTTGCTCCTGTCACAGATTTTGGTCACAAGGTGCCTAAAATCTTAGTCCAACCCAAAGTTGACCAATCTGCAAATTTGCTCACCAACTTTACATTATCTTAATTTGTTTGTTTTTTCAACTGAGTTATTAGAAGCATAATGGAAAGTGAAAGACTCCACAAGACCGTCATTTTTCTACTCACCCATGGCTAACTACCTCATTTAAAAATTATCTCTTAAGGACACTATGTTGGTTGGAAAGTTTTTCTATTCTTTGAGAAGTGAGGAACACTAAGGATTTTCTATAAACATGTCCAAGTATGAATGATCATCTCACTTTTCTGCCTTTCAAGAGGGAAGGGGAGATGCAGTATCCTACCTGGTCTATACCCTGCTAATTTCCTTTCTCTGTCTTGTGCATGATCTCAGATACTCTTCTTGTTATGGGTGGGATTATCTCCTTCCTTTTCTTTTAATTTGGGTGGGGCAAACTTTTCAGTTTGTGACCTTTGAAACTTTTCTCTTTTTCTTTAGCGGTAAGCCTCAATAGTCTTGATAACAGTTGATATCTCATTGTCGTTTTGATTTCCATTTCTCTAATGAGCAGTGACATTGAGCTTTTTTTCATGGTTGTTGGCTGCATGTATGTCTCCTTTTGAGAAGTGTCTATTCATGTCCTTTATTCACTTTTTAATGGAGTTGTTTTGTTTTCTCGTAAATTTGCTTAAGTTCCTCATAGATGCTGGATATTAGGTCTTTTTCAGATGGATAGATTGCAAACATTTTCTCCCATTCTGTAGGTTGTCTGTTTGCTCTGAACCACAATGAGATACCATCTCATGCCAGTCAGAAGAGTGATTATTAAAAAATTCAGAGACAACAGATGCTGGCAAGGCTGGGGAGAAATGCTTTTACACTGTTGGTGAGAATGTAAATTAGTTCAGCCATTCTGGAAGACAGTAAAGTTGTTATAAAAATGCTCACCAATGCAATTTGATATGAAAATAAATGAAAAATATTAGAACAGAGGTGGCAATATATTTATTTTTTATTTTTAGAAGATAGTATATAATTATTCTAAGAAAGCACATGAATAAATTTCAAAAATGTTAGTAAGATTAGTCAATAAGTTATCTAGATATAAAAGCAAATATGCAAAATCAATAGGTATCCCTTATTGAGACAATTATTACTTGCTAGAACTTACAATAGAAAAATAGATCACTTTCTATAGAAACAGCAATTATCTTACACCTAGAATTAGCTCTAATCAGAAATGTAAAAAGTATATGATGAAATCTTTAAAACTTTACTAGTGCCATAAAGGAAGTCTTGAACTAATGAGATACTGGTGTGTACTATGTTTTGAGGAATTACTCCATATTTTAAATCTAAGAGATAGAAATGAAGAAAAGAAGATGAGGAACTCACATTTGCGAAGGCAAATCAGGAAGAGAATACTTAAAAGAGATGAGGCCTGAATTGAGAATTGAAAAATATGAGTTTCCCAAGTATAGAAGGTAGAAGGAATATCAGAAGGAAGGAAGAGCTTATATAAAGGAAAGTTATCTCAAAGAGCACTATGTGTTCAAAGAATAACAATTAGCCATGGATGGAACATAGAGTAGCTGAAAGAGAAATGTGGGAACTAAGAATCTTGTATTTATCTTTGTTGAGGAGAAAAGAATATGCAAGCCATGCCGTGAAAATACAACATTATTCAATTTTCCACATATTTTGTTTAATTTTTAGGTATTAGCTCACTCTTAAAGAATTAGCATATAACATGTTCTAGAATGTTGAAGTAAATATTAATAATTAAAATTATATGTATTTCTACCATTCTCCAGTGGGGATTAGGCTGCTTTTAAATGAAGAAAGAAAATAGTATTCTGTGTTTAGGATGGAATTACCAGAAAACTCAATGAAAATCTCCTCTGCTAAGGGGTAGGTTAGAACTTCCAGCAGTTTGCATTTCCTTAGATTGGATATTATGGGAAGTGGAACCAGTAGATCTACTCTATCCTGAGGCACACGGAGTCAAAGAAAAGAAATAACTCATGGCATAGCATAAAGTGCTGGATATACTTGAATTCCGTGTAGATGCAAACCAAAAACATAGAAAGTTAATGAGAAAAAAGGCAGAGAATAATGATGTGATGTACACTGTCTAACAACTGGGATGAAAGCCAACAAAGAATTCTAGTGACATTATAGAAATTTTGGTTTTAAAAAGAAATATTTATATATTGTATTATATATATGTATGAAATCTTTATACAAACCTGTATGTATATTTGATTATACATCTTCATCTGTTTACCTCTTTTATGTGACATTTGCTTTTCTGACTTAAGGATAAATACAAATATTATTAATTTAATAAAAACTAAAAATATTTTAATATTTTTTGCAACAAATTTAAGGACACATAGAAAAGATTTATATGAATCCTTCTCATTAATGTGTGGTCAGACATATTAATACTACTGAAGTTTGCTTTGACCTATTTTTAGGCATTTCAAGTTTAGTTTATTATACTGAGTTTCTGTTCTCTACAAAACAATTTCTACAAATTCATGTTATAAAAATATTAAGTATCAATAACTTATAAATAAAAAATCAAGAATTATATATTTTCTAAAGGAATTTGCTATTTACCTAACACTGTCTCTTATTATGTTACTAACTATAAAGGAAGTAGACTTTTTAAAATGAATTTTGCTTCATACACAAAGCAAATATTTTAAAATTAACTTTATGAGAGACTTAATGCTTAATACTATTTTAACGAGCTAATAGTGTCTTATTTCTCAGGTGTAATTCTGGAAAGCTTTGACTTTAGCAATGAATTCAACATTTTGTTAATGAGATATAATTCCAAATATTATGTAAAATATTTTATAAATCCCCACTGGAGAATGGTAGAAATATGTATTATTTTAATTATCACATACATAAACATTCTAGAACATGTTTAAATGCTAATTCTTTAGTACTTAGCCAATACCTAAAAATTAACCAAAATATGTGGAAAATTGAACAATATTGTATTTTCATGGCGTTTGATTTGCATATTCTTTTCTCCCCAACAAAGATAAATACAAGATTCTTCCTACATTTCTTTTCCAGTTATTCTGTTTCATCCCTGGCCAACTAATTGTTATTCCTTGAACACATAATGCTCTTTGAGATAACTTTGCCTTATATAAGCTGTTTCTTCTTTCTGATATTCCTTCTATCTTCTATACTTGGGAAAGTCATATTTTTCAGTTCTCAATTTGAGCCTTATTTTTTTTAAGAAATCTTCTCTTCCTAATTTGCCTTAGCAAATGTGAGCTCCTCATCCTCTATTCTTCGTTTTTATCTCTTAGAGTTAAAATATGGAGTAATTCCTTAAAACATAGTATACATTGGTGTCTTCATTAGTTCAGGACTTCCTTTATGTCTCCATTAAAGTTTTAAAGATTTCATCATATAGCTTTTACATTTCTGATTAGAGTTAATTCTAGGTGTAAGATAATTGCTGTTTCTATAGAAAGTGATCTATTTTTCTATTGTAAGTTCTAGCTAGTAATAATTGTCTCTATAGGGGTGTATTAGTTCTTTTTCACACCACTGATAAAGACTTACCCAAGACTGGGTGATTTGCAAAGGAAGGAGGTTTAATTGGACTTAGAGTTCCACATAGCTGGGGAGGTTCACAATCGTGACACAAGGCAAGGAGGAGCAAGTCACATTTTACGTGGATGGCAGCAGGCAAAGAGAGAGCTTGTGTAGGGAAACTCCCGTTTTAAAACCATCGGATCTGGTGTGACTTATTCACTATCACGAGAACAGCATAGGAAAGACCTGTCCCCATGATTCAATCACCTCCTACCAAGCTCCTCTCACAATACCTGGGAATTCAGGATGAGATTTGGGTGGGGACACAGCCAAACCATATCAAGGGGATAGCTATTGATTTTGCATAGTTGCTTTTTTAAGTAGATAACTTATTGACTAATCTTACTAACTGAACATTTTTGAAATTTATTCCTATGTGCTTTCTTAGAAGAATAGTTATATATTATCTGCTAAAATAAATAAGTATATTGCCATCTCTGCTCTAATATTTTTCATTTCTTATGAAATTGCATTGGTGAGCACTTTTATAACAACTTTGGAGGGTTGTTTTATGATGGGTATATTTTCTATTTCTAATTCTAATTTTGTTCAAAGTGTTATGTCATATCCATTTTTCTAAATCCAAGATCTAATATAGTTACTGATATACATTATGAGGTTTATATTTGTTACCAAATAAATAAAACATAAATATTTGAATACAGGCCGTGCAATAAAATTGATAAAGTATAACAATTTTTGAAATGTTAAAATCTTTGAACCTGAATATAAGCTTTTATTCATCCTATACATTCTGCTCTATACCATTTTTTCTTCCTCTTCATTCTTTTATTTCTGCTCATAGTTGCTATGAGGATCAATTTTGTATTCACACAAAGCCATAAGGCTTTATAGAAGCACTCCTTGCTGACTAATTCTAGTGCTTAATGGTTTGGATAATAAAAAATTTTTCATTAGAGCTCTACTAAATTATACATTCAAGAGAGCAAGCACAATTAAGTTAATCATCAGAAACCTTGGATTTGAGCCCTAGTTCTAAAAATTACTAAAATTATGGGATTTTTTAAAGCAAATCCTTTTTGATCTCTCTGAACAGTGGTTTCTGAATCTCTGAAATGGGAATAATCATACCTGTCCTGTGTCGGTAATATACAAATGAGGATGTACATGCAAATCAATGAAGCACTTGTCAATTTTCTCTAACCTTGTAAAACTTGTGTCATTCTAAAGCAACGGAATCATATCAGTTCCCAAGTCCTTGGCATATTATTCCACATATCTCTTGATTATTCCATTTATTTGAATTCCTACTAACACAATTACAATCATTCTTTATTCTAGGCATTCCTCCTATCTTAACTGCATTATTCAATAGCAAATCCAAACTACTCCATTTACAGAATTTCCTCGCCTCGTAATGATCCTGTCACACACATCCTCGGAATCCTTTGTGGGCAACATAGGGTAACTTACCTAACTGCTCTTCCTACTTGCATTTCCCTTGCTTGCTTCTACCATGGGGACTATAAAAATTATCTACAGCAGAATTCTGCTGGGTGGGTGTTAAGAAACTTTTGTTTTCTTCACAAATGTGAAGTGACGTGGCATAAAAATTCTGAAGAGTACTGCTACTGTTTTTCCTCTTCCTGTTTGTCCCGCTGTTGAACAGGGCAAGGTACTTGGATCCTTCACAGACTTCGTAAGGCCATAGGGAAACCAAGAGGAGGCAGGGGCATGATATCTTGTATGATAAATTGCAGAACCAATGCCGGGAGCTATCCTTATGACAGATTTTTTATCAGGTAAAAATCATATACTCGTATTAATTTTATCCACTGAAGTTGGGCATTTGATTGTTTCTTCCGTTTTTAATTGATACATGTTCTCTATTGTCTTCAGAATAAAATTCAAACATTTTTGTCTGATACGCAAAATCTTTTATGCATGTCTCCTGTATGTCTTTCCCAGCTTCCTAACCTACACCATCCATGCTACCTTGCATTTTTCCAGGTGCCTTTAAATATGTTCTTTCCTTTGTGAGAATTGCCTTTTTCTGTTTTCCTCGACTGCCATTCATTCATCTTCAAGATCTTGGCCAGATACCTTGTTCTTTGGGAATTAATTGCATGCAGAAGCACTATGTGGATTATTCTCATGAGAAAGACAGGAAAGGAAATAAGGAAAGAAAAATTTAGTAGAAAGAGAAATTTACCCTCAAGAGAGTTGCAACTAAGCCCTCAGCTAATCCCATGACAATTTATAAATCTGGGATTTTTTTTTTTTTTTTCTAAATTTCAGAGTTTTCTCTAATGGAGGCCAGCAGGCCAGACTTTGGATCCCTACATAACTTTTGGTAAAACAGTTCCATACATCCAAGGCAATTCCATGTGATGGAGGCAGCTGTATGCAAGTCTTTGGCTATTACGCTGAAGCTGGGAGCAGCTAGGAGTTGGGTGTGTTGAACTTGAGGGTACCTTGGTGGAGCATAAGAATACCCACTTCCCTTTTCTCTGTGTGATGGCAGTGTGCTGGTAAATGTAAACATTTATTTATTGATTTTCCTCACTCAATTGTGATCTTTCTGAGGGAAGAAGTCATGCCTCATTCTTTTGTTTTCTCTGTTCCCCAGACAGAGCTAGGTGTATGGAAGACACACCTGCTGAATGAAAGTATAATCCTAAAAAGTACAAGTAATTGCTATTTTGTGGGAAAAAAAGGAATATGATAAAGATGAATGAAGATAAATAGTAATGAGTAAAGATTGAATATTTCTTGATATTATTTTCATAATTTGAAAAGATCTAATTTTCATTAAAATAAATGGTACTATTCATGAATCCTTCATTATATAGCTAAAAGAAATGTATTAATATTTTATTACATAGTAACAATTTACAGTTTTAGTAAAGCTATTGCATCACATTTCTATGACAGAAACCATCCTAAACAAAACTAAACTGCAGTATTAATGCTTTATACTTTCCTTTCTATGTTTGGAAAATAAATACAATTCTAAAAAGAAATAGGATATTAATAAGAAAATTATCAATGCATTAATAAAGTAGGCTTAATGTGACTAAATGCCATATCCACTGTTTTTGTAGTGGATAACAAATTATTTAACAATGGATTAAACAAATAAAACTTTATTTTTGTTGAGTAAGAAGTTACATGAAGGCACACCAGAGTTGTGGAGAAATTAAACAATATCATTTTCTTGGTTGCTTTCTATCCTGCACTTTACTGATCTTAGCAATTATCTTAATGCTTCATGGTGCTGCAACTCTCAGTATCGTGTTTATATTCAAGGATGGAAGAAAGGAGGTGGAAGTGGTAATAGATTTCCTCTATTATCAGGGAAGTGTGCCTTTCCCATAGCTTCCCAGCATACTTCAGCCATAACTGCTACCAGATTTCTGTTACATCTCACTGGCTGGCCCTAGCTGCGAGGAAGACTGACAAGATGAGTAGTAGTATTCCTATTCTCTATATAGAAAAATAAGGAACAATAGAAGAGAAGGGAGTGGTGGATGGGCAACGGCCTTGTCAACTGATGGATCTACAAGACTTAAGGAATTGCTGTTTGCATGAACTCAAATGAGTATTTCTGGAGGTAGCAGAGAGAGGAGGTGAATTAGAAGAGACTGAAAGTGTTTTGAAGGGTGGAATAATTTAATTTCATGTTTATTTCTGCATTCACATTATCATTGTGCCTTGCATTTGAGAAACAATACAAATTTGATGAATTATTATAACCAGTCATATTGTCCTTTTAAATGTTTATCATATATGTTACAGATACATATGTTACTGATAACTTTTATATTACCACATTTTACATGACAGCCTAGATGCAATTATAAAATCACATCAACTCTATAGTTTTTGAGATTTCATTTAATTCCCCAAAGAGAAAGATCAGCAGCACGTATTTAAGAAAGTCGATATTTAGAACTTGAATTAAGAAAAGAATAATATAAATGTTGAAGACGAGTAATCTGCTTTATGAATGTCATAGTATTTGTTAAAATTCCACGTAAGTATTTCAGTAGTGGAGTGACAGTTCACCAAATGAATTAGAACACCGTATAATTATTCTTAAGTAATGCAAACTAAGATTCCATATGACTAGTAATAGTGGCATATAATGATAGTGTCATCTCTCTATTTAGGGTACAGCATGCCATCAGAGAAGATGAGATGAATCCTAAATGGGGTGGGTACTCCATATTACAAACTTAACAGATTATGACATCAGGCTGATACCCAATCCATCTGTTAGCTGTGCAGGACAGAGGACATATTGTTACAGTGATTAGGCCAGGTGGTACCTCATTTGATATCACAGCTGTGCTAAACTTCCACTCAGAAACCTAAAACCATGTGAAACATTCCCTGTTTGGGGTCACACTGAATAGAAAAAGCAGCAGCTGGGGTATATTCTTAACAAGTTCCATGCAGATTCTTTAGTTGAAATTAAAAATAAAAACTTTTACAATATGTCATGAGAAATGAAGATTTAAAGTCTGGGTTCTGCTGTTTGCTTCCAGATTATTACATGGTATAATATTTGAATTTCTGATCAATTTATTCAGTCATGGAAAGTCAAAGGCAGTTACGGCACATATATAATCCATTCAACAAAATATTGAGATGATTCATAAAAAAAAATGTATTTCTGTCCCTGGGACACAGTATGCCACTAATAAATGTTAGCTATTACTTTCATTTTTCTTGAGTGTTGTGAATTTCTTATTTCTGAGTCCCCTGACAATACCCTGTCCCTTCTCTAGTTAGCCTTTCTATAGGTAGCTGTGAGTTATACTTATGTGTGCATGAATCTTTCTCTGCATATGAAAACTCTCCAGCCAGATTTTGCCTTCAGGTTCACAGACAGATTGAGGCAACTTTTGCTTTTTTATCAGATGGATCACAGATTAATTGCAACTATAATTTAGCCTTCAGCCAAAAGTTGCCTTTTTGTAAATTTTTTACAGAGTACCTCCTGGTGACGTATGAAGCTCCAATGGTCTTGGGCTTAAAGAGGAGATTTTGGGCTGGATTTCAGTATTCTCTCCCCCATACCCAAATCCCCAGAAGGCAGCCTTATAGAAAGTCCAACCTGTGTTACCTTACTTGATGATACTTTTTATTGGAATTAGCTGCCTCCCTGAAGCAAATGTGGAAAAATTAAAGCCAGGAGCCAGTGATATATTTCTCCTAGCAAAATTTGCTCATTCGCAGTGAGGGGCATGGGGATTAGAAGTGCTAAATCAATAGAAAATTGGGTAGTTTGACTTATTCATTTATATAGATATATTAACTGTAAAGATATGCAATGGCCTGTTCCATTTTAGGTTCCTATCCTGAAAGACATGTTGCCTGCAAGTTCAAGCATAACGTATTTAGTAAAGAGCATCTTTATTAAATTATAAATTATTTTCAAGATGAGAAAAAAATGATGCCTTACAAAGCACTATGGTCTACCCTGTAATTTATAAGACTTTCTTTGTACTACTTATAAGTAATGAAGATCCAAAATATGTAGTAAATCATAATTTTGCTGAGACATTTCAGAAGTGGCAGGAGCATGAGAATCAGTCAAGCATTCTCATGTCTGCATAGTTTCTTTGTAAATTATTCTTCCACATATGGAACAATTCTCAGACAATGAAAAAAAAAAAAAAGCTTTCAGGGTGCGTGCATGGGGAGAGAGGTAGAGAGTATGGGTGAGTGATAGAGACTACCCCAAAGTGAAAACAAATTGAAAATGCCGATGATGTAGGTAAGCCAGAAGGAAAGAAATGAGGTCATCAGAAGTAACGTTTCTTTGTTAAATGATGATATAAAATTTGGAAATAAGGTATAAGCATGACTGTATATCTTCCTATAGCGTACTAGAGCATTTTCCTACAGGCCTTTCTAAGGATTATTTATTCCTGAGGAGACATGCAACTGTGCCTCTGTTTGATGTTCTATTAACAGCTAGATTCTGTGAAATTTCATGCTAACTTGTGGATTTTGTTCAGTAGAAATCCAAATCATTTCTGTCTTGTATAGAAATTGATATTAATTTTTACTGTTTTATTGCCATGTAGGATGTTAACCAGTTTTTTCTTTAACTTAGCAAACTTACTTTCGTATGAATTTCCTCATTAACTATGTACATTTCTGTTTCCCAAATACTCTTGGAATTGGCTTTACCATTTTGCTGTTTCCTTATTAATGAGTCAAATATGTCTTTGGCATGTGTTCATTCTCTATTTGTATGAGAGTCACGTTTTAAACTTTTTGAAAATTGTGCTTTGACATAGTTATTTATCAAAAGAACATCTTTCTCTGATACATGATCCTCTATATTATTGTGAAACATAATATAAAATATAATACATTATAGTATCAATTCTTAATTTTAAAATAGTGATTTATTAGCAGTTTATTAAATAGCACTTAAATTCATTAAGATGTCAAAATATGTGAATTATGCAAATTCTTACCATTGAAATCCCCATCACTCCTAAATGTTGACAGTCTTCTCGAAATAAAGTTTATTTCTGTTCTCCATTGGACTAGATGGCACTACTATGACTTTGCAATATATCTGATAGTGAATTTCATTGGTAGAATTTTAGACTGAACAGATCTTCACCAGTGGAAGCAAATTTTTAGCTTTCATGGTCCAGACCAGGAGAATTAAGAGGGTGTTTCTCACTGGCAAGCAGCTGAAATCAGTTTTTTTTACAAAATGTATACAGTAGCATTTTCTAATTAGATTTGAATATTAAATCTGATTGGAATATATAGCATGTATTTTCTCTGTCTAAAAGTTTTGAAATGTCGTCTGTACTTTTGTATTTCTGATGGTTTTAAATTCTTGTTCCAATATATTCTTCCTTAGAAAAAAATTTAAAAGCATTTAGTGTTAGCTAGAAACAATAATCAGCTTCAATAATGTCTTTAACCTGTACTTTAGAATCATTAGAAACTTAAGGGTGTCATCATTTATTGTTACTAGCTCTTTGTTATTTAAAGTGTATTCTATGTAATAGTGGCATATATATATATATATATATATATATATATACACACACACATATATTAGAGAATTATCTAAGTTTGTGATGGTGGCAACTCTATATTACACGTGGGAAATATGAGGGAAACCCTCAGGAGTTGGAGGTCACAGTGGCCATTGTCTGAGAGACTTCCTGGAGGAAGTGAGACAGGAGATTGACTTTGAAAGAGGATGAGGACTTGTATGGACACAATGTAGAGAAAGAACATATTAAAAGTGAAAAGGGGGAGCAAAGGCAGAAGGAATATATCTGATTTTGCTCAAAGAAGAGCAGAAAAACAATAAGTCTTTAGGACAGAAATGGCAAATATAGTTCACCCTTGTATGTCAACTCCAAATAATCGTTGATAACTGCCTGAAATGTTGTGGTAAGAAGGGTTCTGTGATGAATTCGGGCTCAGAAGAAAAGAGAATTGTGATCTCCTAAAGATATCTACCATTGGAATAGGAGCTGGGCTCTGGGGAGAGGAAGGTGGTGATGGGAAGAGGTATGGTAGCACAACTGCGTGTTTTGGTTAGGCCTGTGTGGAATAAAATGTCAGGCTTCATCTGCAGAAAGTGTTAACCACAGCAACTCTGGAATAACCTCCAACTTGGTTTCCTCAATTTGTTCTATAGCGATAATAACACAATATTAACAAAACTATTGAGTTAAAGTCCATTTAGTCTTCTCAGTGTATAGTAAATTTTCTCTTTTGAAAATTGTGACAATTTTAAACCTTTCTTAAGTTCTAAAATAGACTTTTAATGTGACAGAAAACACAAACACAGAAAGTTACACAGAAACATTGTAAGGGCTTTTGTTCATAAAAACAAGCATCCATTTCAAGGAATAGTGTTTTAAGAGACTAAAAAGGAAGTCATATAAAGAGTATTGGTTTTATAATTCAACAAAAGTAACTATACGCAGTGATCAATGTTTTAATGGCTAAATTCTGAGGCCCCAACTTTGAGATAGGCATAATTATATTATAGAAAAAAAAACTCCCTGAAATAATATTACATATTTTCCTATTAATTGAATGATCTGGTAAATATCCTGCAATGACCATTTCTTAAAAAGACTCTAAATGAACATATTTATCCAATTGGTGTCTCATTCTCATAAGTTATCATTAATTTTACTAATATCGTTTATCAGATTTTAAATGAAACCACTGTATTCTTATAATGTAATTAAAGTCTTCTAAAGAACATAGGAAACCCTCGCCTTCTGCTTTTGCCACAATAGAAGTTATAGGCTTTGCTTTAATTGATAAAAGGGGATAAAACTTATCAACATGAAAAACTGGAATCTAAAGCATTCGCTAAACATTTTAAAAAAATAGTTAGATTTATACTGTGCTTAGCAAACTTAATGTTTGTTATACAAATGAATAAAACAATATTTATTAAATGAAACTTCATGTGCTATTCTAGTGTCACTGTAGAAAGAATATATACACCCTCATAAACACACACACACAATACCTTTATACCTCTATATAGTATATCATTAAGAAATGGATCATGCTATACATATTTGTCTACAGCTTGCTTTTAACAGTTAGTAATATATCAAAGACATGTTTGGAGGTTAGTATTTATAGATCTATGTCATTAATTTTAATGACCACATGCTATTTATTTATTGATGTACTTTTATTTATTGAACCATTCCCCAAGTGATAGGCATTTGCCTTGTTTCACATTTTTTGTCAAGGCAATCTGTGTTACAATGAACATTTTTCTATGTCTCTCTTTGCATAAAATGTGATTGTTTTTCTATAATGGTGACTAGAAGAGGAATTTCTGGATCTAGCAATTGCAACAAATTATTGTCAGGAGAAAGGCGATAAACCCAAACTACATGACAGTATTCATTTTCCCACACCATTGCCAACACTAGATATTATAAAATTTTAAAATTTTGTAAGTCTGATAAAAGTTGTTTGAATTTGTTTTCTCTTAATTAAGAGGTGGTTATATATGTAGAAAATACTTACATTCTCACACTTATTTTTTAGCTTTTAACATTATGTCTTGGTGATATAGCAGTATTAACATATTCAATA
>NW_016804424.1:2208566-2224302 GCF_001698545.2 Rhinopithecus bieti | reverse complement strand
GGTCAACATTTATTATATTCATCTTCAAAGAATGTGGCTTCTTTGATTTCTAGGTTTTAGAACGTACTGATAATCTTTTCCTGCAATATGGTTAAATTTATTTTATAATTTTGTTTGGAAAAAAATCTATGTACTCTCTTAGCTATATAAAATAAACTGAGTTAATTACATCTTAAAATTCATAGTATTCTTACATCTTTCAACCTAATTTTTTATTCTGACCAAATGTTTGTTAGAGTCTTCTACCATGATATTGGATTTGTCAATTCTTTCTAAAATTTATATCTTTATTGCAGTTCTTCACTTCCTCCTTATAAAAGTTTTACACATTTATACTCTTTCTCATGTGGTCTTGTACTTACTCCAAGTAAGTGCAATATATATCCCTGGCCATGTGACTTGCTTTTTACAATGGACTGCTAGAGAATGGGCACAAATAGAGGAAGTAAATATACTTGTATGGTTGGTTTGAGATCTTGTGCATCTGCTCTCTGCATGAGAATATCATATCCCAGATAACTATCAGACCTAATATCAAAAAACAAAAGATAATTGTCGAAAGCCCCTGATATTTTGGGGTTTTATTTTATTTGATATTATTGCAGCAGAAACTTGACTAAAACAGAAATTAGTTTCTGGGTGGGGCTACTAATTTATCTGGTTGTGTTGCTATAGAGAAATATCTAGCCAGGCATGGTCACTCATACTTGTAATCCCAGTACTTTGGGAGGCTGAGGGGGGTGAATCACTTCAGGTCAGGAGTTCAAGAAAAGACTGGTCAACATGGTGAAACCCCATCTCTACTGAAAACACAAAAATTAGCATGGTGTGGTGGCACACTCCTGTAATTCCAGCTTCTCAGGAGCCTGAAGCACAAGAATCACTTGAACATGGGAGGCGGAGGTTGCAGTGAGCTGAGATGGCACCACTGCACTCCAGCCTGGGTGACAGAATGAGACTCTGTCTCAAAAAAAAAAAAAAAAAAAAAAAAGAAAGAAAAAAGAAAAGAAAAGGAATATCTGAGACTGGGTTATTTATGAAGGAAAAGGTTTGTTTGGCTCACAGTTGTGGAGGCTGTACAAGAAGCATGGTGACAGCATCTGATAAGAGCCTCAAGTTGCTTCTGCTCATGGAAGAGGTGAAGGGGAGTCCATCATGTGACAAGAACAAGAAGTGAGAGAGAGGGGAAGGAGGTGCCAGGCTTTTTTCAACAATTAGTTCTTGTGGTACTAAGAATGAGTACTGACTTCCACAAGAATAACACCAAGCCATTCATGAGGGAATCAGCCCCATGATCTGAACACCCCCCACCAGGTCCCACCTTCAACACTGAGGATCAAATTTCAACATGACACTTCTCAGAGCCAAACAAACCATAGCCAAACCATCATGCTAATATAAAATCTAAACGTGCATGGCAATGTCTTTGGGTAAAAGAACAATGAAACTATTATAGGAAGATGAAGAAATGGTGAGCTTTGGCATGGAATTATCAACAGTCTGGTAAAATTATCACAATGATAACGTGGAAGGCAGAAAATGAGCCTAATGAAGTTAGTGTTGGACAAAAAGATTTCATGGCAGAATATCGGTAACATGAGTTGGTTGTTGTGAGCTGCATTTGAAAAGTATCTCAAAACAACTAGTATGGTTTTGGCATACAAGTTGATTGAAATTAAATTTTGTTTTCAAATATTAAGATACAATTTTTTACAGAGCTCTACTACTGTCTGGATTAAAAAGAAATTGTGACTGTGAAGACTGAAAAGCCAAGTGGCCCCCAACTTTGGCCAGGCAGAAAGCAGACTAGAAAAACTGTATGTTGCCAGAGAAAATATATTTCCCTTGTCCTTGTCCTTTTCCCTTGTCCCTGTGAATAAGTAGGGATGATGATGATGACGGTTGCAAAGAGAACATCAGAATGGGAACTTACACCTAGGAGGCAAAACTAGCCTATCCCAGAGTGGGAGAACCTGCTACTATTTGCCCAAGAAGAGATCTGAATTGTTATAAACCAGTTCCTTTCATATTCCTGTCATTCTCCCAACTTTTTAATTAAAAAATATTGTTAGCCAATCCCTGTTTCATCATTTAACGATGAGTATATAAAGAGCAGATTACTTGTCTATATCAGTTAGTACTTCTCTGAATCAAGATGAGTCATTTTAGACCTGGCTTTTTTTTTTTTTTTGATCATGAGGTTTGAATTTTGAGCCAGCTGGATAATTGTATAGATTCTTGGGGTATCTCAGGGAGGCAGGTATGTATTTTGTGCGCATGTGGTGTATTAGGATTCTCTAGATGGACAGGACTAATAGGATAGATGTATATATGAAAGGGAGTTTATTAAGGAGTATTGCCTCACACATGATCATAAGGTGAAGCCCCGCAAAAGGCTGTCTACAAGCTGAGGAGCAAGGAAGCCGTTCCTACTCCCAAAACCTCAAAAATAGGGAAGCTGACAGTGCAGCCTTCAGTCTGTGGCAGAAGGCCTGAGAGTCCCTGTTAAACCATTGGTGTAAGTCCAAGAGTCTAAAAGCTGAAGAACATGGAGTTCGATGTTCAAGGACAGGAAGCATCCAGCATGAGAGAAAAATGGAAGCCAGAAGACTTAGACAGTCTAGTCCTTCCACATTCCTCTACCTGCTTTTATCCTAGCCGTACTGGCAGCTGATCTGCCCACCCAGATTGAGGGCAGGTCTGTGTCTTCCAGTCTGCTAACTCAAAGGTTAACCTCCTTTGGCAGCACCCTCACAGATACACCCATTTTTCAATCCAATCAAGTTGACACTCAATATTAACCATTGCAAGTGGATTTTTGTTTCTGATTCTTCTTGTCATCCTTAGTCTAGATATATACGTTAACACTCTTGACCATGTGACTTTGACTTGATATTAACCATGTGCTATTTTGGCCAATAGATTATAAGGAAATGTGATAGGAGTAGAGAGCTTAAATGTGTTTGCATGTTTTATTTTTGGCAGTAGAGCCAGCAGCACTAGGGTAACTGCTAGTTCCAGAATGAGAGAAACACATGCAATTAACTTGAACTGGAGTTGTCCCAGCTAGCCTGAAGACCTGGAAGATAAAGTGGTTATAGCTGGAAGTCATTAGAATTTGCTGTGTTAGTGAACAAAAACTTTAACACATTTTGATTTTCTGTGTGATTGGGTGTTTTAGCAATATCTTTTTTGTCCTGTTTAATGTTCTTTGCTTTGAATTTCATTTTCTCTCTCTTTAGTATTGTTACATTGGCTTTCTTTGTGTTTATAGCTGACTTTGTATATATTCCCATCCTTCAAAATCAGTCTTCCTTTGTTTTTTTTAATCTGTTCAAAAATTAATTGGCATATGAGTAGATTTTTTTTTTCTCTTCTTAAACTGTTTTGTGATTCCCGGACTTTATAGGAGAGTTTAACTCTTTTTTTATTGCTCAACTTTCATTTTGTCTTACATATGGAATTTTATTTAACATTTTATATTAATGTGTTTTTCTTTTGGTGATTGAGTAGCTTTTCTTTGTTATTTGTTTTTGTGTTTTGTATTATAATCCTACATCTTTCTTCTAGAGGTACCTAGAAATCTTGAACAAACATATCCACTATTATGCAAGAATTAATGTCAGAAATTATATCCTCCTACC
The DNA here is from genome assembly GCF_001698545.2 of Rhinopithecus bieti. Lineage (NCBI taxonomy): Eukaryota > Metazoa > Chordata > Mammalia > Primates > Cercopithecidae > Rhinopithecus > Rhinopithecus bieti. The sequence goes on along the minus strand of NW_016804424.1, from coordinate 2,220,658 downwards.
AAAAAGACAAGTAATTGAATTGAATTATGGCAGATTAGTTTATTTGCCCTGTTTACTGCCGTGTATATACTTATATATAACATATGTATATGTGTATATATATAACGTTTTTACTTTTATTTTCCATTTTAACCATTTTTACATATATAGGTAAATTATAGATATACACACACACACACACACACACACATATATATATAGAGAGAGAGAGAGACAGAAAGACAGAGAGAGGTCTTTTTTCTCTAGACTCTACCAATTTGTTTTTGTTTTACTTTCTAGATCATTTACTTGGTATTTACCATGTCCATTTTGTATTTAATCTAATTTATATGTACATGCATTATCAACAACAGCAGACACGTGGAGGGATGAGGTGCAATGTGTATATCAGTTCATGTTCATCTTTCTATTATCTGGTAACGAAAGCTGGACATCATTCTGTTTTTACTTTTTTCACATTGTACACCCATTGCATTTGATACTTTCTTGTTCTAGATATTTTTATTTCTGCTTTTCAATTCCACATGCATTTTATTTTCATTAACTATTCTTTACATGAAATAAGTGTGAGGTAATTGAAAATGCAATTTGAGACAAAATTTGCTGGTTCAAATCTATGCTAAATTTTTAAGGCTGACTAACATTCCATTGTGTAGGTGACTATAGTTAATAATGTATATACTACTTTAAAATAGCTAAATGACAGGATTTTGAATGTTCTCACCACAAAGAAATAATAAATATTTGAGGTGATAAACATGCAAATTAGTCTGATTTGATCATTCCACAATGTACACATGAATTGAAACATCATGCTGTACCCCGTAAATATATGCAATTATTATTTGTCAATTTAAAAATACAAAAAATTATGTCAATTTGTTTGTTGTAATTTCAAGGGATAGGCTCTAAAGTCAACTTGCTTAGATTTAATTTTACTTGTTCTAATGTAGTATGGTTATTTTACCTTTTTACCACATTTTCATTATCTAAAATGGTAATAATTATTCTTACAAGGGTTGCTCTGAAAATCAAATACACACACACACACACAGGAACTCTTGACGTGTAACTAAACTTTATTAAATATTAAGTATTTGTTTATATTTGTATTTTTAACTTTGTGTTGAAGAAAGTGAGAAAATAAGGAAATTATACCTTAGTATGATAAAAATAAGAGGAAATTTTAAAAAATTCAAAACTTTTAGTTAAATGTGTATCCTTAGAAAAACAGCTTTTAGATCATAGATTCATAGTTTTATGGTCCTTTTCTCTCTATAGAAATAGAAAATTCCATTTGACAGTGAAATATAGTAAAGTCCATTTAGCTATCTTGAAAAACATGTATTCTTCTTATGCCTAAGCCATATTTCTGTGCACTAAAATATACTGAAGACACCGTAACTAAAGATAATTATCAAATGATGAATATTAGTAAAAGAACAGGTCAATTTTAACTAACATGGTTCCTGTAAGGGCCATAATCAAAACAGGAAACAGAACTGGAAGTGAATATTCTTTTCTAATGGTATTTTATGAACATTGGGTCCTCTCTATGAAGATGATTCTAAGATAAACACCATAGAAGACCACTGTTTTACCCACTTGTGGAGACTGCTGACAAAAAAAAAAAAAAAAAGAAAAGATTTCTTTACAATCCAAGAAATCCTGAAGATTTAGGATAACTGTTTTATTACATTATGGACAACTACTTTCTTTGGGGCTAAAGATGATGTGTCTTTTATTATAATTCAAAGGCCACAATCTACCTCTATCACTTGCTTTGTCATAGTTTTCTTGCCACATAAGCACTTGTGTAGTGACATTTATTTAAAAGTGAATTCTTGAAGACTTGTAGAATAATCACAATGAGAAAAGTGCTGAATGATTTTACGAGGCAATAATCCACTTCTCTTATTGCAAACCTCTAACCAGCCTTCAGTCTCATAGTTTATCCACGCGGGAACCAGATTATTGCCTCATAAAACAGCTCGGTGCTCCTATTATGGCTTAAATATAATTGTGTTTAAAGACCTTGTTGATTCCATTTAGCAAAATTAGTTGTTATCTTATTTCATCATAGCAGTGGCTTCTAATAACCTTGATGATATTTTGATGTGTGCCCAATTATATTTTCAAGAACCGAAAACAGTAAAGTTTTTTTGAAGTAAAATTTCTATTGGAAAATAAATTTCCAAGCTTTTTAAATGTTATAATTCAACATCTTTTTTTTTCCTGAGATAATTTGTTACAACTTAGTAAAAGCTAATTATTTTCTTTTCTAGCTAATAGTTAAAATTAAAAGTTAATTAATTTTCTCTCCTGCAGATCCATTTTACTTAAAGAAACTTCAGCAATAATAAGTTGAGTTTCAATAATATGCATGTAATATCATACATTCTTATGCTAGGCAATTTGGGATCTGATTCAAAATTTAGCACTTTTAAGATTCATAACCATGGTCAAGTTGCTTAATATGGTAAACCTCAGTTTCCTCATTCATTAAAAAAGGCAATATTATAATAAAAATAGTTACCTTATAGGAAGTTTAATGACAATGAGATGGCCTAAGTGTTCACTCAGTATTTTTTCTCCCTGTGTGTATTAGTTCTCCCCTATTTTGTATGTAAAATGTTTCTATTATAGAGCTCATACAAGGACATAGAGAAATATTGCACTTAAAGGACAACAAGAATACAAAAAAGTCATCTCCATAGAATGCATTTTAACTTTTTTTCTTTTTTTTTCCTAACAAGAATAAGGATAATTTGAAACTGATTCAAAAATCATATCAGAGTATGGAGATGGAGATTGGATGTCCTCCCATATTGGTTAGACAACTTGTTGAAATTTACCTGGTGAGGCCTAGAAAATTTAGTTTTATGTCAAATATTACCATTAATTTCAGAGCATTATTTGTGGTGATTACTTTATTGCAAGATAACAGCAACTTCAGATTTTACGAATGGCTGCTTGTGTCACTTGCCTCCTGTGAAATGTGAAATATTTTCTGGGCACTAGTTCAGTGATTGCCTATCCCTTTCTTTACTTGACAGTCACAACCATAGCTCACATGATTTGGATTTCTTTTGTGCTCAAGATTGCGTTTTCCTTAAGTTAAATTTACAAAGTAGAAAATCTTAAGTGCTATTTTTCCATAAGAGCCTATATATTATTTAGGAACCAATCTTTAATTTCTTGTAATGTGACAATTGTAAGATTCTACTAACTTCTCCTAATATTATTCTCCTAATACTCTGAGTGAAGTAACCATTTAAATTCCCTAAGTAGAAGAGATACTAATTATCAATTTAACTTATATACTAAAGGCATGTTGGAGCATCTGGAGTGTAATAAATTTAGTGTAATTTATAAATATTCTTGAATTCCTAGTTAATGGTAGGTTGTAAGTTGGGAACACCAAGCATAAAAAGGTCTTGCTTTTTTTTTTGTCATTTTCACAGATGTGGATTTTCGGTTATATTCAGTAACTTTGTCACTAAATGTCTATTTGATTTTTTTTTTTTTCTTTCCAAACTATGTAGGGGTGAGCATCCTTCCAGAAGATACTTTTAAAGGAGAGCTATTATCAGCTACCTCCTACTCTGTGGAAAGTTGGGAGAAGAGAAAGGCTAGTGGATGTGACTAACAACAGTAAAGGAAAGAGACAGAGTGGAAAAAAAGAGATTCTTACCCCCATGTAATCATAATCAATGTTGTATTATCTTTAAAAAATCACTTTGATTATAAACAAAGAACGAGAGTTAAATCTGAAATCTTACATCACACGTATCTCTTATGACCTAACACTACTAAGACTCTGAGCTCTTATGTGTTAACATTTCCCTGGTCCCTTGAAAAATGACATAAGTGAAATTCACAGAACTCATTACCATCTACCTCATAAGGGTATTGTGAAAATGCTCATTAACATTTATAGAGTGCTTTGAGCTCCTCAAAAGAAAGACATTACCTAAGAACAAAGTAAATAATTTTAAAAGCAACATTTAAGTCATTTAAGTGTGAATGAATCAAAGACATATGTATTACCTTTATGTAAATACAAGAATGGAATTAAGCAATGAAGTTCTTGGCCAACAAGTTCTTGTTTCAGGTTTTATGAATTGGAAATACTTTAAACATGGTTTGATATATTTCACAAACCTAATATGGCAACATTTGCCAATTTTTGATACCACAAATAAATATTATTTTATGAGTATTTAAAAGAACTATTCAAGAATTATTCATATTTCTAATGATCCCACATTTCTCAAGAGAAACTCATGTTAAAGAGAGATTTATTTCAAATCATAAGAAATTATTGCTTTGTTTTATAAAATATGGGTTGCAAAGATAAGTCTCATTTTCCACTGATTCAACTGATATTTGATTACAGATAATATTAGACTTTATTAAATCTATTAGAAATGTAACAAGTATTTATGATTGAATAGTATATTGGACTATAAAATGCTGAAATAAGAAATTATAGGTTGGCTCAAATATCAGTGGAGTCACTGTCTAGCCTTGAAACCTCAACCATGACATTTAATGGGACTCAGAAGACCAAGAACATAGAGAAAACAGTGATTACAGCATCTTGGCAAAATTCATGATTAATAAGCCTTGCGCAGAGACTCAATTTATGTTACCAAATCATCATGCCTTTTAAGTGGAAATCGTTTTATCTTGCCAAATTGACAAAGCTAGAGCAAGACTAAAAACAAAAGATTAATTGTCTTGTATTAGTTTCTCCTTTTAACACTACTCAAAATTGTTTGAGTATATTTGAGAAATACAGCTTTGGGAAAATAAAGGTTCCTGTTCTGAATTCACAGAAGTCACCTTGATTCTTAATAATGTACATCATTTGGCAATTTCAAAGTTGCAGGATTTTTATTCTCATGGTCATTCAACGATCAAGTTTGCTATCTTGTCTTTGAAAGCATTCACATGGGTGAATCCATAAGTAATCGCAATCATACCTTAAGATAAAGGTGGAAGGTAAGAACACATTTAAAAACACAATTAAGTATTAACCATGTGCCAAGCCCTAAACTTTGTGGACATATAGGGAAAGTATTACTACCACTTCACAAAAGGGGAAATTAAGTCTCTAAGAGTTTTAGTAGCTTGCTTAAGATACTTAGCAAGCAAGAGACAGACGTAGAATTCAAAGCAAGATCTCTGTGGATCCAAATCGAATGCTGCTCCCATTATATTCTACTTTCTAGCAAGATAAGCCATTGTGCTGGCTTTTCATAGTAATTACTCCAGCTGCAAAGATTCTCCTGGAATCTTTGGAAGTTATTACTTCAGTAGTAGCTGGAAAGACTGTGAATGTTGGGTGTTCTGCATAGACTTTCAAGCATAAGAACTAACTTCCACATGTTCACTGATTAACCTATTAAAAACTAGGAGTGATTTAATTTCAGTTTGATAGGGATAAATAAATGTATCCCCTATTATATGCAGAGATTTTCCTGATTTAGAGGGATGCTCAATCTTTGTATAACGTTTGCTTATTTCTTTGGGATATGTTAGAAAAAGTGAAAGTGAATTAGAATAAAACATCTAGTAAATTCACAAAATGCTTACATCAATGGTATTAACAGAACATCAGTGAGAACAAAATAGTTCCAAGGCCTAAGGTTAACCAGCCAGACATCTGACAGAGAGTGGCAGATCCTGCATGTCAGCCATGGTAACTTTAATTCCCAAGCTGTGTGCTTGATTTCTATATTACTTTAAATAAAAGTTTCTAACCTAGGATTTAATTGAAAGTGATAAAAGCTGTCTTCCTACCAAACCAAAGAGAAGTTTAGAAATAAAGGCCAACAAAAACCATGGTATGTCTTCTGATAGGTATCTTTTAGAACCTGTGAAGTTGTATATTGCAGGGTACAATTCAAGAACTCATGTTGATTTTTTTGTGTGTTATGAGCGTTCTGACAGTATCATTCCTAATTTATGGATGAGAAAACTGAGGTCCAGAAAGTTCTCATTACCTACCTGCTATAATTTGAGACTCCAATTAAAACCTTTCCCATTTTATTTTCTTTGATAACATTTATTATTTATGGCTGGATTTTTTTTTATGCTATCCATTTCTTATTGGGAAAGAAATATAGACGTCATCTTATGTTCCCTTTTGTCTTCACAAGCAATTGAGGCATCAATTTTCTAGTGCTAAGTCATTAAGACAAATGAAGGAAAGTTAAAAGTTTGCATTAAAACTTTAACAGTTTTGGAAATTATGGCTCTAATTCATGAAAGTATAAAAATGTATGTTTCATAATTTGTCATTATTTCCAATGAACTCTTTTGTTGTGATATTTTCATTGTTTCCTAGTTATAGGCTACAATTCAACGAGAAATGTTAAACACATAGCTAAGCATATCATTATTTATCTATAAACAGCTATAGACTATTATATGTTAGAGGACAGCAGACAGGGAAAAGCTTATTTAAAAATTATCCCAGATAGTCTTCAGATAAAAATGGGATTTCAGGAGCTACTTAATATATCAAATAATGATATCATAAAAGGTGTACAAGAAAGACATTTCTTATAAATGTGAAAATTTTAAGACAATTGGAAAATCTGTATATTAAATTTCTTTTTCAGACAAAATAGCAAAAGTTAAAAGATTGAGAGAAAATATTTAGATGGCAAAGAAATTTTTGGCATAGGACTTTGAAACCGTAATTTATAAAGTAATCAATAAATCTTGATAGGAATGATGTAGTTGAACCAACAGCCACGAAGGAGGCTTGTTTATTGTTATTCTGATGCAAGGTGAATTGGAGTAGTGAGAAACACTAATTTGGTTAAGAAAACATTTTACTATTTCAAAAATTGAAGATTAGCAGGAATAACTCATGTATTCATGGTTTAGCAATACTCAAGTGTGCCTCTGTTCCAGGCATTGTTCTAGGTACTGGGGATACAGTGGTGAACAAAATAGACTGGCTAACAGAAAATTGTGACACTTATGTGGGGAGAACTCTACTAAACCTGAAGTATATAGATGTGTGGAAGTGCTATCAAAACATATTGGTTGGATCATTTCTTAATTCTTCCTGGACCTATGTGATAAAATGTGTCCTTAATTCTATTCTTCTAAAATCAATTATTATCATCTTAATGTTGCTGTGTCTTCAGCGTGAAAATTAATATTGCATTCTAGAAAAAACTAACAAAGAACCTAAAATAAAATAAAAATCAGAATACCAAGTTTAGGGGTAATTCTCCATGAAAAGGAGAAGCATCACTGAAAAGGCCATGATTCTTAAAGTGATTTTTTGTTTGTTAGATTTCTTAAGCAGCTACAGATCTATTCTAGGACTGTATGCTATTCAATATAATCAGACCACATTCATAATACCTGACTTGAACTCTGCAGATGAGAACAAATGACCATTCTAGAAGAAAAATAAAACCACTGAAGAGTAAACTTGCAATTATTCATAAACTATAAATTCTTATTTTCTCATATTGGAAGACAATGTTTCTTTGGAAAAAAATGTAAGAGGTATTCACTGCAGTTTCTTGGTTTTCTATTTTAAGGCACTAGGTCTTTGTGAAATGTGAGGTTTTGTGAACTTGCTTTGGATGCGGCTTTCTGAAAAGGCCAAGAAGAAATTCTAAACTCCTTTTGTGATATATTCTTGTTCCCATCAGTGACCTCTTCATTGAGGAGAGAGGGAGGAAGGAAGAAAGAAAATGAGGTTTTCTCTGATGACAAGTCAATTTAAGAGAACCCTCTGATCAATGAGTGTGCTTGGCTAAGGCAAGAGGTTTCTGGTTTATTTTAAGGGGAAAAAAAGGCCAACACATCCTTGATGGCTTATAGTCTTTGAAAGTGGGGATACATGTTCTCAATAAGGCATCAGAAAGTTAAGCTTGATTTTGCATAAGGACTTCATTTATGGAGTATAAAAAATATCCTCAGTTAACTTTATGGTAAAAAGAGAGGAAGTAAAACTGAGAAGTTATATTTAACAAAATTCATTAGAAAAGATATATTAATGAACATCATCTTACTAGACAAAATTTGACGTCAATTAATGGTTGATTTTTTAAAAATACATGACTTTGTTTATCTCTTTATTAAACTAATGGGGGCACTGATGTTGAAACTATGTTCAATTCTAAGATTTATAAACCTGTAGCCTCTCCTGGATTTAGAAGCTATAACATGAAGGATATTTGAATATGAATTGCTTATAAGGTACAAAACACTAAGAAAAATAAATGGAATATTCTGTTTCACCCAAGAAACCAAATTTCTGGTTAGATTCAATATAGTGAGGGGTGTGCAAACATCAGCTAAGAGATTGTAATGTCCCTATCAATGACAACTGCTTGTAGGACTGCAATTGTTTACTCTGAGAAATCTGACTACATTAATGATTTCCAACATATCTTGTATAGCATGCAATGAGCTCATACTTTCCTTTGTTCATTATGTTTTACAAGCAGCTTAATGAGTAACAGCAATAATTTGTTTAATACAGTACTTCTTATCAAAGTATCTTAAAGTGTTTTTGCAAAGAAATTGCACAGGGTCCAGTAATGCATATGTTGTGTTGTTATTCACGTTGCAAAGTGAAGCTATAAAGAGCTTAAGTGGCTCTTCCTAGTTCTATGGAAAAATCAGTCAAAGATTCATGAATTAGTTGTAGGAATCCTGGCTCCTAGTTCATTGATCCGAAGCTGGACCTCATATTTATTAGATAGACATATTTGTTTTTAAGAGCTAACCAGAGGCATGCATTTCTTACAGTTCTAACTGTCTCAGCTTAGTAATGAATAATAAAAAAAGAATTGCTAGGGGAGGGCAAAATTGAAATGCTAGATTTCTAACAAGTTTGATTATGTTTCTCAAAATATACTTGGCAAAAAAGATCTTTTGTGTCTATGTGTCTATGTTTTGTTTATCTATAATCTCAGTTTATCTTTGTTCATAGAAGAATTTGCCTATCAGTGAACAAAAAACACCCATTCTTTGTCCTATTTAAAAATTTAAATTTGGATTTTAAAATATTTAAAAAATTGATGAATAAACAATAAAATTCTTTACTGCTAGAAAGGAAATAAAACAGGAAAATTTTTTTTTTGCCCTTGTTCCATTTAAGAATAGAATTTAGGGTTCATTTGTGAACCCTTCCCTTAAGAAGACAGTGACTAAGGGTCTGATATAAATATATGTGGATCCCACAGATATTTTACACGCACACACACACACACACACACACACACATATAAACACAAAACATTTTCATTGTGTGCCTTGAATGAAAATTTATTTTATTTTATTGGAATATTGTAATAGACTCATACACCTTAGCACATATCAGACTTATGAGATTAATACATCATCTTGTATTTTAAAAAATCTAGAAAACTTCTATTTAAAAAATGCCAGACACTTTGCGCTTTTTGGAAGCAAACTGGAGTCAGGTCTAAATACCTCATGCTGTGATAAACATCTGCTCAGAACATATCCTTGTTGGTGTAAATGTTTAATACTCAAAGGGCCAAGTGGCCCTTTTTAAATTTTGGTATCTTTGTTTGAGGAGCATCTAAAATAAATATTCTGGGCTGTTTGAAGTGGGTTTACCTCTTTAAAAAATGTTTTATTTATTCTATTTTCTAAGTTTTCTTTTAGAAACATGGGCCTGAAAACTATCTTTTTCATAAGCAAACTACACTCAACAGTAGTTCAATCATTTGGTGAGCACATTACACTTATTTCTAACAATAAGTAATTTGGTAGAAATATCTAGATTCTGTATTAGTATCTTGAGAACGCATCTAATAGAGCTAAAGATAGTCATAAAGCAAATGTCATTCAGAAGGTATCTGTGGCTATACCATGCAGATTGAAATATATAAACAAATGTATAAAGCCATTTAAATGACTAAAAATATGCAAGCAAAATTTTCTAATTGAGATTTGTTGAAAATTATTCATTCAAAAATATTATCAGTGTCTCTAATGTGTCAGATACTATTCTAGAATATTACTGTGAATGGCAGGTGTGTCCCGCCCTTAGGGAGCATGTAGTTTCAAAGAGGTGGGAAGATGGGTATCCTAAGAGTTTCTCTTTAGTTACAGTAATAATCATTAAAATGCAGGAAAGGTACAGGATTTTGCAAGTGTGTATGATGAGGACTTTTAAGTTAGTGTGGAGAATTATGGAAGACTTCACTCAGAATGCCACATTTAGGATGACGTGGGCCAAAGAGAAAAGGGGGTGCACTTAACCTGGAAGAGAAGAGGAGGTAATGAGGCTGGTGAAGCAAATAAGGAGGCTGACTATGCAATGCTTAGTCCTTATGCAAAGGACAATGAGAAACAAGAGAAAAGTTTTTTGTTGTTGTTGTTTTGAAACAGAGTCTCTGTTGCCCAGGCTGGAGTGCAGTGATGCAGTCTTGGCTCACTGCAAGCTCTGCCTCCTGGGTTCAAGCGATTCTCCTGCCTCAGTCTCACAAGTAGCTGGGACTACAGGCGCATGCCACCATGCCTGGTTAATTTTTTGTATTTTTAGTAGAGACAGGCTTTCACCACATTAGCCAGCATGGTCTTGATCTCCTGACATCATGATCCGCCCACCTCGGCCTCCCAAAGTGCTAGAATTACAGGCGTGACCTACCACGCTCTGCCAAGAAGTTTTAAGCAGGAGAATAAGATGATCCAGTTCCAAGTTTTTAAAACATTTTTCTAGCTCCTGTTCAAGAATGGGTTACAGTGACAACATTTAAGAGACCATTTCAGTAGTCAAGGAGAAAGACAATGGTGGCTTATATTAGGGTCCTTCTGATATGGTTTCTTGGATGCTATTTTTCACTCATATTTTCAGTATCGGTTCTAAAATATAGTGAAACATACTTGTTTAATACCAAATGCAATCTCCTGAGGAGATCTAAATAGGAAGCCCATATATTAGTCAAATGTGTAGTCAGTGTGTATTGATTTGAGTCTGCAGAGTGTCCTGCCTGTGTGTATGCTTTTATAATGGTCCAGGTGGTGCCTAAAGATTTCATGAATTGACTCTCAAGGAGCCAGATAATGATCATGTTTCCTAAGGAGGAAGATTATATTAACATATCACCATGAGCTGTGAACATTTGCAGTAAGACCAATCTTTCAAAGCATTCCAAATTAATGCGTCCTTTTGCATTTCTAATGCTGGTAATAAAGCTTTCACTTTAAACTAGAATGCGTATGCGTTGATCTACTTAAAGAAACAACTTACATCTTTTATTTCATATCACAAAAAATGTGTAAAACATGTGTAATATTCCTCCAATTTTGTTTTAATTATTTAATGTAACAATGCAATCCCTTCTAGAAGATTATTTAACGTCATAGAACATCATTCAAATGAAAATGTTATTCCATTTTTTATAAGAAATTCTTCCATTTAAAGCAAATTTGAGATTTTTGCAAATATCTCAGTCTTAGTTTACCAAACAATATTAAATTTATTAGAGAATAGTTTAACTATAGCAACAATATGAATTAATACTTCGCCTCCCCTTCATTTATTTTGGAAAAAGATAATGAGGCACGACTACCTTAGTAGAGATACGATTTTTCTTCTTCTTCTTTTTTTTATTATTATTAGTATACTTCAAGTTCTAGGGTACATGTGCATAACGTGCAGGTTTGTTACATATGTATACTAGTTCCATGTTGGTGTGCTGCACGCATCAACTCATCAGCACACATCAACTCGTCACTTACATCAAGTATAACTCCCAATGCAATCCCTCCCCCCTCCCCCCTCCCCATGATAGGCCCCAGTGTGTGATGTTCCCCTTCCCGAGTCCAAGTGATCTCATTGTTCAGTTCCCACCTATGAGTGAGAACATGCAGTGTTTGGTTTTCTCTTCTTGCAATAGTTTGCTGAGAATGATGGTTTCCAGCTGCATCCATGTCCCTACAAAGGACACAAACTCATCCTTTTTTATGGCTGCATAGTATTCCATGGTGTATATGTGCCACATTTTCTTAATCCAGTCTGTCACAGATGGACATTTGGGTTGATTCCAAGTCTTTGCTATTGTGAATAGTGC
>NW_016804424.1:2194283-2204354 GCF_001698545.2 Rhinopithecus bieti | reverse complement strand
GATTGCTTGAGGTCCACTCCAGACCCTGTTTGCCTGGGTATCAGCAGCAGAGGCTGCAGAAGATAGAATATTGCTGAACAGTGAGTGTACCTGTCTGATTCTTGCTTTGGAAGCTTCCTCTCAGGGGTGTACTCCACCATGTGAGGTGTGGGGTGTCGGTCTGCCCCTAGTGGGGGATGTCTTCCAGTGAGGCTACTCAGGGTTCAGGGACCCACTTGAGCAGGCAGTCTGTTCATTCTCAGATCTCAACCTCTGTGTTGGGAGATCCACTGCTCTCTTCAAAGCTGTCAGACAGAGTCATTTGCATCTGCAGAGGTTTCTGCTGCTTTGTTGTTGTTGTTGTTATTGTTGTTGTTGATTAGCTGTGCCCTGTCCCCAGAGGTGGAGTCTACAGAGAAAGGCAGGCCTCCTTGAGCTGCTGTGAGTTCCACCCAGTTGGAGCTCCCAGCGGCTTTGTTTACCTACTTAAGCCTCAGCAATGGCGGGCACCCCTCCCCCAGCCTCGCTGCTGCCTTGCAGTTAGATCACAGACTGCTGTGCTAGCAATGAGGGAGGCTCCGTGGGAGGGCATGGGACCCTCCTGCCAGGTGTGGGATATAATCTCCTGGTGTGCCGGTTTACTAAGACCCTTGGTACAGCACAGTATTGGGGCGGGAGTTACCCGATTTTCCCGGTGTTGTATGTCTCAGTTCCCTGGCTAGGAAAAGGGTTTCCCTTCTCCCTTGCGCTTCCCAGGTGAGGCGATGGCTCACCCTGCTTCAGCTCTTGCTGGTCGGGCTGCAGCAGCTGACCAGCACCGATTGTCAGGCACTCCCTAGTGAGATGAACCCAGTACCTCAGTTGAAAATGCAGAAATCACCGGTCTTCTGTGTTGCTCGCGCTGGGAGCTAGAGACTGGAGCTGTTCCTATTCGGCCATCTTGCTCCGCCCCCATCGAGATACCATTTTTCATTGAATAATTCATCTGTGAATGGCCCCAGATTGCAAAAATTACAGCATCATTTAAGCATTATTTATGGTTAGTATGAGGTTAAAACTTGTGGCAGTAATTTACAGTTCATGGAAAAAACTAATCACAACAGCGTGTTTATGGAAGTGTATTAAGATGATTCATCTTTTAAAAAAGATAACTGAACCTATTGACTAATATTAATTTAGATCAATTAACATTATTTTTGAACTTAGGTGAACACTATGTATTAAATCAGATAATTTCTAGAACTATCTAATCTATCTCATATCTGCTGATGGACTCTTCCTATTTAGCCCTGGTACCTCTATTCTGTTTTAAAACATAAACATCCATAATTATTAAATAACATAGATAAATCTTACAGTGTAATATATCTTTCCAGTTCCACATGTCACCCTTTCTATGGGATATTTTTGTGTAAACAATCTGCTGTAGTTGGTAGCAAATAATTATCTGTAAAATGGCATCAACTCTAAAGGCTGAAAACATAGAAATATGAAAGATACAGAGTAAGATACATTGAACATTATTCATAGAAATTAATAAATTCACAGACTCTTATAAGGTTTAATTAAATTGTAACACACACAGAAAAACTCCTGAAATGTCTTTTTTATTTTTTCATTTATATCCCTAGAGTCCTATTCATTACAGTATGGGTAGCTGCCCTTGGTCAATCTCTTTTTGTCTTCCACTCATTAAAACAAAAGCCAAACAAAATAAAATACTGTGAAAGGACAGCTATGATGATGTATCATCCACTGAAGAAATTAAACAAACAATAAATAAATGTTCTGTTGCTGCCTATGATTTGGAATAATAACATCTTGGGACTCATTTGTTTGCAAGAAAAAGAAACTAATTGAATTAACTTAAGAAGAAGAAAAAAAAAAAAACATGTATTCCTACCTTAATGATGGACTTAGAATTCAGTAGTAAGAGTTTGGACATTATTCTGAAGTCTGAAATACTCAACAAGTATAGGCAGTAGAATGATGGTATGATATTGATGTTTCAGTTCTTTTAAAATTTAATAAATGGCTATAATTTGTTTTGTAATCACACAAATCACAGATAACCACTACAAATAAATTTTAAAATACAACTCGGAAGAAAACAGACAAAACAGTGAAAAGAAACAAAATGACAATATTAGAAGAAATAAGAAACCCTTCGGTTAACCATTTTCTGCCTATTACTCTGAGATCTTTGGATAGGCTCAATGGAACATACACGATGCATTGCTGTATAGCATGCATTTCCCTAAAGGACCTATGACAGACTCCTGAGTACTGACATCATTCCTGCTCCTCATTCACCACCAACTGCTCAGACTATCACTTCAGTGAGGGACAAAGGAAGAAGACCATGTACACGCTCTTCTACTCTTGGCTTTCATGATGATGCTTGGACCTCTTTTCTGTAAGTTTAGAGATGACACTAAGCAAGATAAACTTGAAGAGTCTGACTCATCATTTCCGCCCGTTTCTGGTCTGATCTGGTCTGCTCTGATGGTCAACTAAGTTCAAGCACTCAAAATCAAACTCCCACCTTAGGTGAATTCGAAGCCTGGTGCTCTGGATTCTGGTAATATTAGTGAAAGTTCTACAGAGAAACAATATATATAATAAGAAATTGGTTTATGTGGTTATGGTGGCTGACAAGTCCCAAGATGTGCAGGGTGTGTTGGCAAGTTGGAGACCCAAGGGAGTCACTGGTACAGTTCCAGTTCAAGTTTGAAGGCCTAAAGAACTAGAACTGATGGCATACTTTTCCAGTCTGAAGGCTAATGTTTCCGTCCAAGTCTGAATGCAGAAACAAGCTGAAGTCTTAGCTCAGTCAGGCAAGATCTCTTTTTTACTTGGGAGAAGGTCAGCCTTTTTGTTCTCCTTAGGCCTAGCTAGATGAGGCCCATGCACATTAGGTAGGGAATATGCTTTAGTCAGTCTACTAATATAAATGGAAACTTATCCCAAAATATCTTCACAGAAACATTCAGAATAATACCTGAATAAATATCTGGGCACACTTGAGGTCCAGTCAAGCTGACACATAAAAGTAACCATTGTGCTGGATGTTTTGCACAAGTACAGACTCTAATCCTGATATTTCTCCTTATCTGTCACATGGCAAATTTCATATTTTGATCATTTCCATTGGTATGTGAACATATTTTAATGTTTACCATCTTCTAAAACCCTGCCTTGACCCCACATCTCCCTCATGCTGCTGTTTCATTTTTCTCTTCTGTAAAATTTTAGAAGTAATTGTCCTTATTAACTTTCTTTATGACACTACTCCCATTTTTGTCTTTAGCTCTCACCGGTCTTTTTCTTTGCCATTGCACTATAAGTACCACTACTAGTTTCCAACCTTTTTTATTGTTAATCCTTTCATAACTTTTCAGGAGTATTTGATATAGTTGACATCTCTGTCTTCCTGGAATCATTCCCTTCTCTTAGCTTTCCTGGTAAGAACACGCTCCTGGTTTTCACCTTCTGTGCCACTGGTTGCTATCTCCTAGTTATTTTGTTACCTCTTTTTGAATCTGTCAGATTCAATTTTGGAAGTGGGGCACAGTTCAGTTCCCAGTTCTCTTCTCTGTATATACTCTTTCTTGAGGTCTTCGGTGATATTATTCAGACAATTGGTTTTAAATATCATTTGAACATTGATTTTTAGCTACTTTTTAATGCTGTTACCTTAGGAAGTCTGCATAATTTCTCTGTGCTTCAGTATATTTAGCAGTAATAGTAGTGACTAATAGATTTTTTCTAAGGATTAAATGAATTAATATGTGCAAATGGTTCAAACTGTGTCTGGTACAAGGTAAGCCCAAAGTGACAATAAATGTGTTATATGCGTGTCTGTGTATTCGTTCACTTATAGTAACAAGCCCCTGTGTGTGTGTGTGTGTGTGTGTGTGTGTGTGTGTGTGTGTGTGTGTGTTTCATTCTAATTCGTCAGTGAATCCTTTCTCTGTTTCTTCTCCATGGATACATTTGTACTGATAAGAAGTACATTGGCATGGGAAATGACACTAAATCTGGAATTAAATATGACAAGTTCAAAGCAAGTATTTCTATCTGTGTGACCTTGGACAAGTTAGTTACGTAAACTTTCTGAGCCTCAGTTGTCTTTTTGTGTGTGTGTGTAAAGGGGTTAAAATAATAGCAATGTCTATATTATGGAGTAATGAAGATTCAGTTATGTTTAAAACACTTAGCACAGTGTCTATGATAAGCACTTTCTGTGAGACATTATTTTATTATATGTGGTGAATTATATGTGCTTATAGCTTTCACTAATGAAGGTGTTTGTGGCTAACCTATTTTCCTATTGAATTATAGAGTTGTTGAATAGCAAGCCATATCAACTATTTTTATTGCCAGAAACCTCCACCACAATCATGTATATCAGTGATATAATTAATTTTAGCAATTTTTCTAAGTGGATTATCTGTCAATAAAATCTCACATAAACATCTTTTATTTTGGCAAATAAATTATGAATAACCCCTTATTCCAGAAATATCATCTTATAGATAGAAGCTTGAAATTAAAAGACAACTTGTGCCTGTATTTGAGTATAGAGATTAAGCTTATAAATTAAGATTGTATTTTTATTTGTATCTAGAATATATTTATGTATCAGGTAGAATTATGTAACTATCTATCTGTTATAAAATTAGACCCAAAAGTTGATGAGTGTGATTTTCAGAAAGTAGAAATACAAGATTATGAAACCAATGCTTACTAAATACTTTCAAACCCTTTTTCTGACTACTTTAATGAATAGAAACCCTAAGTAGCAAGTACTGTGGACATGAAAACCAGATTCTTTCTCACATCACTTCTAATTTTTCTTTGCTGCCATAGAGATTAATTCTAGCTCATTTTAAAGCTATGTCTTATATTCAACTGTAACTAATGTCCAAAGAGATATTAGAAATTTTATAATTAGAAGAGTGTTTCTCTGTCCATTTCTGAAGCCAATGAATGTTTAGTTTGAAATAAGTGGCATTCATTACTGTCAGTCAAAAGTTTTTGTTTTATTTATGTAAATAACAGAAGAGTTAAGACTTGTTACAATCTTTTTAAATTAAGAATGATTATCCTCTGCAGCATGAGTGCAATCACAGTATATGTTACATATACAATGTGTCTCAACTCATAACCATGTTGGTAAATCTTTGTGATTAATAATAGGAAGTAGATGAGTAAGATAAATTTACCTCTTTTCTTTCAAATGTATGTAGGAATAAATATGGATTCTAAAATTCACAGTACTTATAGATATGTTTAATAAAAGAACCTGAAGGTAGACTTATGAAGATATAAAATAATTGAGATAAAATAGACCAACAAATAATTATTCATCAGTTAATATGTACAAGACACTTAATTCAGGTACTTCTAATTCCAGCATTGCTTTTAAGATGGCAAACAAATATTTTCAGAATACTAAATATATTTCAGTCATATATTTCTAGGTATAGGAGTTGTAAATAATAATATTGATGCCCTAAGAGTGCTTGCACCCTAGGAGTGGGGTAGGCAGACAATAAGACCCTCTATTTAGAAAGCGGAATCAAATAAATGATGTTAGCTGCTGATAAACAATATGAAGAAGGTGACATGAATTTACATAGTTCAGAGGGACTCTGCGTATGAGAGAGTAGGGTTCTTTAAATTAGGCATTCAGGAGGGTCCCTTAACCTTGCAGCTCTTTGAAGATCTGTGTGAAGAACATTCCAAGAAAAGACATAGATGCAAATGCTATGAAACTGGAATGTGCAGGTTTGTTTAAGAAACCAAAAGGGCAACATGGCTGGGGCAAGTAAGCAAGAGAGCAAAAAGAGTGGGAGAAGATGACATTGTGCAAAGACAAGATTATGTGGGGCCTTGAGGACTTGGCAAGAAGTTGGATTTTAGTTTCTTGCAGTGAAAACCTATTGGTGGTGATCTGATTGCATTTAACATCTCAGACACAAAATTCTGGCTTCTGGATGGATGACAGGAGAACAAGAGTGGAGAGCAAGGAGATGGAAAGTTAGCTAGTGGTTGATGTAAATTTGGCTAGAGATGATAGTGAATTTGTAATCATTAAGTGGTGGTAGGATTTAGGATATATGTTTTGAGGGACCTTCCTGATGAATGAGATGAGACTGAGCAAAAGAGAGGAGTCAAGTATACATATTACTTTTGTTTGTCTTCCACTGAGGAACTGGGCTGCTGTTGCTTGCTGCTGTTTGCTAAGATGGGAAAGGCTTAGAAACAGGAAAATACAATATCTGGGCAGGATGAAATAAATTGTTTTGCTTGAGCTACATTCAGTTTGAGATTCCTATATATGCCACCATAAACATATTAGGAAGGACATTAAATACATGAGTTAGGAAATGAAGTAAGGCTGCAAGGTTGGACAGATAAATTTAGTAGTTGTCTGTGCATAAAGCACACATAAAATAATGGGAGTATACAAAATCGTTTGTAGAGAAAATGGAACCATACAAAAGAAGAACATTAAAAACGACAATCTCAGCATCCAAAATTTGGCAATCTGGAGGAAGAGAAAGAACCAGTAAAGAAAACTGTGAAGAAGAGGTGACAGAAATAAGAGGCAAACCAAGAACGTGATGGATTAAATATAGAAAAGGAAATATTTCTAGAAGAAATGGTTGGTAAGCCATGTCAATAGTATGAGAGGTACAGTTAGATTGGCTTTGGTATGACACAGATCTCTGATGGCCTGAGAGCCTTGAGGAGGAATAGCTTTATTGGAAATGGTTAAGAAAATGCTAAATAGGTTGTAAAAACCATGAGTTCAAGACAAATCTGAGAAGTTTGACTCTGAAGGAGAGCAGAGAAATAGGAAACAAGGGAATATCAATTCATTCATCTATTTCATTCAAAGAGTAAAACATGAAAGTGTTTTGGCTGTATCAGTTGTCACAGTATTTATCATTATGATTAGTTCAGGCAATCTATATAGATAGATAAATATCATTTTCTGCATGTATTATTCATTCCTAGATTCTTTGAAACTGAAAGCTTGGTGAACAATGATGACCTTCCCAGATGAGCATATCCTTTCCTAGTCCCAGGCATTTGCATAGCTGTGTTTTCTTGCTAGAATATCTAGTTAAGCACGGTTCTTGTATACCAAGAACTATACTGTGTTTTGGAGATTATAAAATAAAGAGACACAGCCTGGGTCATTAAAGAGCTTACAGCATAAGTATTCCTCATTAAATTCTGAGTTTGTCTTATTTATGGTTTTCTGAAATGTTCTGCCTTATGAATTGTGTTCCCATCATTAGTAGAAAAAAAAAGTCATTGTTCTAGATAAAAATTATCTCACTGTCACAATTACTTTGGAATTAAAATAAAAGTTCATCAAAATAACTTTCACATTCAACTTTTCTGGAGAAAAGCATAAAGAACAAAAGCATCTGCAATGTGTGTAAATTGGCTAGTAGCCTTGTCTGGCACTTTCCAAATTGTTTTAGCAACGTTTGGCAGGAATTTATCACAAATTATGGATGATTATAATTTTGCAGTATGTGCAAGCAGATGGAGAAGATGAATTGACAGAGAGAATGTTTCTTCCTAGGAAACTGATTGGTAATAATAATTATCTTTAAAGAGGGCAAAAAAGTATGAATTGCCCATTGACTTTTAATATATGTATATAAAATTGGAGAATTTATCCTATTAAAAAACCTTTAATTTATACAAAATTGGAAACTGACAAAAAGAAAAAAAGTCCACCAAAAGTTACTTGAGAATGATGCAGTGTACACACTGAAAAATATTCTGACTTATATTAAAGCATAATTATTCCATTAAAATGTCTGTTTGCTAAGGAAAATAATTAAATTGGCAGCTAATTGAAGAAAGAACACATAGTTGATAGTAGCTTGTTTTTCTTAGTGGTGAAATTTCAGCGTTTCTAACAAATGAGATCATTTTTCAATCTTTTTTAAACTCATGAGTAATTATATGGTAAATCATGGGAACTTTATAAAATAGCTGTGTTTCGAGGAATTAAATTGAAAATAAGCAAGCTTTCATTAAAAATATTTTATAGCGGTATACTTTGAGGTTTATAACAATGTAGTTCAGTAGAGGGTCAGACTCCACAGTCAGAATATCTGGGAATCTTGGATCAAATCTTGGGCCACCTTATCCTTGCAAAGGACTTAACCTCTAATACCTCTCTCTTCTTTACCTTCAAAATACTACTTCAAGGAGCCAACCGCTTCTTACCCCCTCTACCACTACAACTCTGGTCCACGTTGCCATCATTTCTTATGTGAATTATTGAAATGACTTGGTTTCCCTGCCTCAAACCTTGCTCCCTTCAGATATTTCTCAAAATGGCAGTCAAAGAGACCAATTTAATAAAAGTCAGATCATGACAGTCTTCTATTCCTACCATCCAGCCCTCTCCTAGTCTCCGGGGCTCCATTTGTGTTTGTCCTCACACCATCCCTGTGATCTCATCATTTGTACTTCCACACTTGCTCTTGTTCCTTCCACTCACAGCCCTCCTTGGTGTTCCTTGAACACATCAGGCATGCTCTAGTATCTAGTTCTTTGTACCTGCTGTTCCCCCTGCCTGGTGCATGCTTCTCTCAGATATCTTCATAATTTGCTCCCTCACTTTTTTCAGGTTTCATTCAGGAGAGTTTCCCTAAACATAATCTTTAGAATTGAAACCCCTGTCTCCACATCTCTAACACCCTTCCCTAATCCATTATTATTTTTTTCTACAGGATGAATTGTCGTCTATGTATTTTAATTATTTGTATTGTTTATCTTTTATCATGCCTCAATAGAATGTAACATCCATGACAAGAGGGATTTTCATCTCCATTGTTCAGTGTACCTGGCACAAAATAGGAATAACAAATATGCTTAAATGAATAAAGTGTAGCTTTATTAATTTTCTATTTTTATCATGATTGGGAATTAAGGTTCTGGTTGTTGCCTCAGACTCTTGCTGCCAGGTGAGTCACTTAATGTTGCCTTAGATGTAAAATGAGACTAAAACTCCAGCTTTAGTACTCTGTTATGGAGATTAAACAATATAAAAAATATATACCTTTTAGGCTGTTTTGAGGTTTAAATAGAACAATTACATAAAAGTCCCTAGCACACTGCTTGGCAGATAAAAGATGATGAATTAATGTTGATGAAATTTGCCTCTGAATGAAGAGATAATGTGAAACGAATGTATCTTTATTGGAGTCCTAATTTTATGTTCACAAAATAAAATTATATGGAATATTTTCTTAGGAAATTTTGTGAGGTGTAGAATTTTACTCAATTATGTATTTGTTTCTAAACATATTAATATATATTTTGATGGCTTTTATTTTTCACTCACAATATGGACCTTACAGAATTCATACATATCTTGTCAAAGACCACCAGGAATATAACTGTAGTCAAGCAGAGTTGGGTTTTTTGAGTATTGTGATGAGGAACACCACACCTCTTGGTGAACTGTTTCACTAAGAGGGGTTATAAAGGAGTTACAGGATTTGAAATACGTTAGGTAATTTCAGGGGAGTATTCAAGAAAGAAGTACTTTGGATTGGGTGCTGTTTGGAAGTGGGGACAGTCTATGACTGAATATCTTGAGTTTTATCTGGAGGATGGGAGGAAAGGTGGACTTCAATTGGAAAAACAGCTGCAATCACTCATGTTATTGGAGGGTGGGAGATATTTGGTAATTTTTGTGTGTGTGATTTGCACAATGATTTTGTTATTTTTTGTGCCCGTCCATAAATACAGAGTGGCCTAGTTTTTGACTCACTTCATCACAGCCACAGAGTGACCTTTTCTGACGTTGGTGACCTATGAAATTGTCTATGTTCAAAAGGTGATTACCAAGACCTTGCTCTAAGTACAGAGTTAGCTGCTAACAACATTAAGACATAACTTCTTCTTTTTTTTTTATTATAATTATACTTTAAGTTCTAGGGTACATGTGCATAACGTGCAGGTTTGTTACATATGTATACTTATGCCATGTTGGTGTGCTGCACCCATCAACTCGTCAGCACCCATCAATTCATCATTTATATC
>NW_016804424.1:2158017-2190004 GCF_001698545.2 Rhinopithecus bieti | reverse complement strand
TAGATCGCGGCAGACTGCTGTGTTAGCAGTGAGGGAGGCTTCGTGGGCGTGGGACCCTCCCGGCCAGGTGTGGGATATATTCTGGTGTGCCTGTATGCTTACAGCGCAGTATTGGGGTGGGAGTTACCCGATTTTCCAGGTGTTGTGTGTCTCAGTTCCCCTGGCTAGGAAAACGGATCCCCTTCCCCCTTGCGCTTCCAGGTGAGGCGATGCCTCGCCCTGCTTCAGCTCTTGCTGGTCAGGCTGTAGCAGCTGACCAGCACCGATTGTCAGGCACTCCCTAGTGAGATGACCCCAGTACCTCAGTTGAAAATGCAGAAATCACCGGTCTTCTGTGTTGCTCGCGCTGGGAGCTGGAGACTGGAGCTGTTCCTATTCGGCCATCTTGCTCCGCCCCCCTCAAGACCTAACTTCTAGGGCCAGGCAAGCTTCCGAAAGTCATGGAGTGCCTTTTCCTTTTTCAGGCATTGTATACATATGCACATTTATTCAGACTTGGTTTTGAGAATATTAATTCTTTTTTAACTAAATAGTAAGCTACCACATTTAGATAACTCATTCTTAAGATATGTAATTCTTGAAAAAAAAAAGTCAGCATAATTTTATATCAAATTATTTCTAAATGATTTGTAATATTAGTTTTGCTACAAACAGATATTGTTATATTGTTTTAAAGGCTAAAAGGGAATTTTGCAGCAACCTATGTGAGGCATCAATGCCAACAAATGCTACAAACCTTTTATTCTTTTTTGAGACAGAATCTCTCTGTCACCCAGGCTGGAGTACAGTGGCATGATCTTGGCTCACTGCAACCTCTGACTCCTGGGTTCAAGCAATTCTCTTGCCTCAGCCTCCTAAGTCGCTGGGACTACAGGCACACCCTACCATGCCTGGCTAATTTTTGTATTTTTATTAGAGACGGGGTTTCACTGTGTTGGACAGGCTTGTCTTGAACTCCTGACCTCATGATCCGCGTGCCACCGCCTCCCAAAGTGCTGGGATTACAGGCATGAGCCACTGCTCCTGGACGATATTCAACCTTTCTTAGCCAAGCGATTATAAATAAAACAATGTATAGCCTAAGTAAATAATATTTTGGAACAACTGAAGTTTGCCAGACACATCTGTAATGTATGTATCGTTTTTAAAGAACACACTCTCATTATTAAAAACAGCATTCGTAATAAAAATAAACAGAAATAAACAAAAAAGTGAAGTGCGAAGTCTTCTGGTAATTTAGTTATGAAGAAACATCCAAATTCCTCAAGTGGCCTTTAAATATTATTATAGCTCACCTAAATGGATACCACTCATTTTTGGGGTTATGTTTAGAAGATTTCCATTTAATAGTTTAATATACAAATATTTCACCTATTAAAAGAACTTATGCCAATTAATTTAAATGTTACCTTTGATGGTGTACATAGGCTGGTGCAAAATTGCATTTTTAGACTTTAAAACAATAGCAAAAACCGCAATAACTTTTGCACCAGCCTAATAGTAGCTATTTCAGTAACATAAAATATTTAAGCATTGTGCTTTTAAATCTTATTGAATTCATCATTATCATGATAAATGGCTCTCATATATGAAATTGTGTGTGTGTGTGTGTATATATATATATAATCTTAAGTTTTATCTGGAGGATGGGAGGAAAGGTGGCCCTCAATTGTAATTGGAAAATTACTGAAATCACTCATGTTATTGGAGGGTGGAAGATATTTGGTAATTTTTGTGTGTGTGGCATATATATATATACACACACATATATGTACACAGATATATATACACACATATGTGTATACATATATATGTAATATATACCTATATGTGTGTGCGTGTGTGTGTGTATATATACATATGAGAGAGAGAGGTTAAAAGTAAACTGTATAGGCTTTTAGCTCTAAATGTTCATCTAGTTGAATCTCTTTTTTTGCTGTAAGGAAAATGAGACATGTAGACAAAGATTAAATTACACTCCAAGACATACAAAGCTGAAATAAGGAAAGCTGAAATAAGGAACTGGGGTTTTCTACTTCAGAGTCAAGCCTTTTACACTATGACACATGTCTTATCTCTTTGGGTTAAGTTGGAAATCCCCAGTGAATTTTTCTTTCAAATATAGAAATTCATATAAATTCAACATTTGTTATTTGGGGGACCCCCAAAGAACATTGAATAAAATTGTCAAATTACTTTTATTTTACTCTATTTTGCTGGTCCACAAAAAAGCTTCCTTAATCATAAAGCATTCCAACAAAGGTTAGACATAGGTGATTTTCCATTGTATAGTATGAAGTGAGAGCTTCAAAGTGATGGACATGATACTTCTGCTGATAGTCTCCAAGTAGTTTATCTTTTAAATAAAATTATTATTTAATGTTTGCCGAAACTGTCACCTAAATTAAGAATTTTAAAACTTCACCAGGCTTTGATTGAGTGTTTTAAGTTAAACACTCTACATGAGTAGGTCACTATATCGCATACTCCTTGTGGAAGATATACATACTTGGTAGTTAAAGAATCAAATGGAACTCCCAAATTGTATGGGCTATAATTCCATAGCATTTTTCATTGTTGTATTAGGTGGGGCTTGGGGAAATAATTGAAAATGGATTCAGAGTAGAAAGTATTCTCTTTAAAGTTCAATTTTATGCTATAAATTACTTAATGAGAATTATCCCAACAAGTCAGTAAGAAAATAAAAATACACAAAATTCTGATTGATTTCGATATAATTTTAAAAAGTTTTATAATCTTTTTTCTCTTAATAAGTGATATTTTACAAGAGCTTTTAGACTCATAAATTTAGTTAGAAATTTTACATGTTTTCCCCAAACCCCTTTTTAAAAATCCCACATACAGTCCCTGTTCATATGTGATACACTTTGCTAAATGAAACACTCAATTACAGGACTGTGTTTGCTATGTGCCAATTTAGTCAATGTTTTTGCATTGGTGAGGCCATCCTTATTTAATACCTCATAAAAAGAAAAGCCAGCCTCTTACAAAAGAACTAATTTATTGTACACCAAGGATTTGTGCTTAAAAATGTCTCCTACTGTATGTAATGTAGGTATAATACTTGTAGAGTATTGTAGAGTGCCTTAATGCTACAGATTCTGTACACCTTAGAAATAAAGATGCAAATCACAAAACAATAAATTCCAGGTTTGTAACAAATGCCCTGAAGAAAACTTTAACAAATCATAACTGTCAGTGATATCTATGATGAAAGTTTTTGTCATGCAAAGAATACAAATCACTGTGCTGTTATGAGAATCTCTCTCTCTCTCTCTTTCTATCCTTTTTGGTTGCAGGCAGATCATCAACCTTAATGATAAAAGCCTTCCACAAAAATAATTCTTAAGCCTCAGGAACAAACACCTCTTTGGCACCCTGAGAGAATATTCCACAAACATCATCAATCTCCTTCGGATCATGATTTACAACCTTTCCTTTTGGCCGACTGGAGCCATTTGTGAGCATGCCCCAGCAGCGTCACACTGGGATTTTCCTCCACTTTGCCCTCTAAACACATAGCAACATAGCTGTGTATGCTGCTGCTCATTTGGAAGCACATGTTTGACAAATCAAGTACAAGTTACAGATATTAAACTATAAATGCACTTTTCAAAACAGCTGCTTATTAATGACTAGACTCTCTAGAAAAGTGTAGAAGAGGTGGATCTTTCTATGTGGGTCCTGGAGCCAGTTTGCTTTGTTTCATGTATTAATTGTCAATGGCTTACTGAAGAACCACCAAACTATGACTTCTGGCCATGAAATTTGGGTTTTTCAAAAGAAAAAAAAAATCAAAGTTGATGAAATAATGTGGATGGGTGTATATTTCTCCCAACAAAACTTGTGTCTCAAGAATTGTCAACAGTTGTCTGATAAATGCCATCTTTTTGGATGCTTTCCTTGGAATTCAAGAAAGGAGTCTATGTATCACAGCTGAATTCATTTAGTATGTGCCTAAACCCACTCTTACTCTGTGTACTCACTAAAACAGATGTACATACATTATTAATTGTTGACTAACTTGTAATCATCATCAAGGGCAGAAAACTATACCCCATCAGGAAAGCATACAAACATTATGATTACTTAAAAACATAGGCAGATCTTTATAATGTCTATATTGAGTGTGACATATCTAGAAATATGCATGAAGGAAGCGTTGCAAAGCAAAATGTTTACTATAACAAAGTGATGCAATCCAGAGGAATTTCTGAAGCTTGATATTTAATGGAGGAGTCAAAATTGTTATTCTCCCCCTCCAACCCCAATAAATAATGTGCATATACAGAGAATAAGGGGGAGTGAATACAATAATGACATACAAGTTTGATATTAACTGTAAATCTTAGATTTTATTTTTATAGTTGGATTATATTATAGGAAGTGATGGTTCACAAATCCAATCACTCAAAGTCTGGTGAAGAGCAATCTGATCATAGGGGAACATCTATATTAGGAAAATCAAATTCATGCTCATTCCACAGGAAAAAGAGTCCATATTTTCATTTTCTTCTTGCTGATGTTTTATTTGCTCTGTAATATCGGCTGGGATGTTTTAGTTCTCAGTATCAAGTTCCCGAGTCAGAACTAACAAGAAGTTTGCAAGATGCACTCTCTCCTTTACTGCTGGTGGGATTATGAAATGGAAAATTCTAAAAGGCAATGTTGACATAATTTTACATGGCCTTAAAAATATCCATATGCTTTGAAAGAATAATTTCACTTTTCTGAATTTATCTCAAGGACAAAAATCTGAAATTCATCTAAATATTTCTACAGGGAGATTTATTTTGAAATAGCTAAACAGTGAAAACAAATAATGATAAGTACAGTTAAGTAAATGATGCTCTATACATATGCTGTGATACTATGAAACCATTACATTACATGTATGTAATATATTCAATCACATATCATGTAATGGGAAATGTTAAATAAAGAAGCTACCCCAAACTTTTCATAGAATATAATAGAAAATATATGCTTGGAAAAAATATTGGAGGAAAATATGGAAATAATGATTTCTCTCAAAGTGGAATTATGAATGTTCCTAAATTATTTACTTATTTTTTTTTTTACTGTTCCATATGCTTTATTTATATAACTACTCTATTTATAGACTCCTTTAGAATTGGCGCTATAGAAAAAAATATACTGAGTTCACCAAACTGTTTCATTTTCCAGGGAACAGAATGAAACTACATTTTTCAGCCCCCATGCATCAGGTGGGGGAGATGTTTTTTGTCCTCATCAGTGACAAGTAGGCAGAAGTATATGTCACTTCCTTTCCAAGGCTGTCAGGTATGGGTGTGTGTTTTTCATATGCAAGTTCTTCAGTCTTCTAGACTGGAAGTGAAAGGCTGTAAGATGGTAGATCAGCTGAGATCCCTTAGCTACCATTTAGATGAGAGCTGAAGAAGTGGGCCATGTTAACCTCATCAACACTTAGAATTATTGAGATTTTCAGGTTTATTTGTTATATCATCATAGCCTAGCAACTATCAGCTATTTTACTCTTGTCAGCGTAATCACTTGCTAGTTTTCTTACTTACTAATAAAAGTCACAGATATGAGATCAATGCAAAATACGAGTATGTAAGATATTGCTGCTTTTATGTGCCCTGATTATTTTATGTAGATCCCTTTAAAACTGTTAAAAACCATGCTTTTGTGAGTCTTAGTCTAGTCATTTATTCACTAGCACTGGGAGTAGTGGGCTTCTAGATTTTATCTTAATAGCAAAATACATACAAAAATGTGACAAATACATAGATGTTACTGTTTCAAGATGCCTCCTCAATTCAGGAAATTTTTTTCACACTTGCTTGCATTGTGACCATTTTTAAGAGTGTAATCTTCTCTTCTGCATGTGACAAATGCCAACTCATTCTTTAAAACTAAACTCCAATGGCACGCCTCAATAAAGGCCTTGTTTATTTAGACTGTGATTTATATCATTGTACATAAGCTCTAAATACAGAATAAAAGATTTAAAAAATTTTTTGCTTCCAAGTCTTAGCAAAGAGCCTAGCATTGTCACAGTAGGTAGCTAGTCAGACATGAGTAGGGCAGGAGAGGTCCCTCTCCTCACCCTAACCAGGAATATCAGGCAATCACCAAGTGATAGTCAGCCAGTTGTCACACTCTCTCTGTCAAATAATAATTCATTCTCTGCCTAAGATAATAATTGGTTGCAGCCAGTGCCAGCCAAAGGCAGCTTCCCAATAGATAGAAAACAACCTGAAACTGCTGGTGATCAGCAGCTTCCTGGTAAGATCTCAAGAGGCAGGTCAGTGGGCTCAGGCATGTGTGCTAAGAGGCAAAATGGTGGAATGTATTTGGTACATGAACTTCCAGGGCCAATTAATTGGTAAGGGAAGAATGTCTCAAGTGAGCATGCCTATAGCTCCAGTAAATACACCGCACATGCTCACCTCCCAAGTGCTAGCAAGCCACTGTGTATGTGGACAGTGCCCCATAAGGGAAGAATCGGGGTAGTAGGGATGCAAGACCCTGCAAGTATGCCAACATATAAAACCCTAAGTCAAAGGTCAAACAGCTCAGTTGATCTCTCAAGTTGCTTGCTTGGCCCTCTTCCAAGTGTACTTTATTTCCTTTCATTCCTACTCAAAGCTTTTTAATACACTTTTGCTCCTGCTCTAAAACTTACCTTGGTCTTTCCTTCTGCCTTATGCCCCTCAGTCTAGTTCTTTCTTCGGATGGGGGAAGAATTGAAGTTGCTGTAGAACCATATGAATTCACTGCCAGTAATGGCATAAAATACGTAATCATTAAATTTGACACTGTTTTCAAAATATATTTTATTTATAATTTCCTGTGTTCATCAATTATAGTGTAACAAGTGGCATAAACAAAGATTTCCTATAATCTGTATCTCCTACCTAACTTAAATATAATAAAGATTCTTTATCTTGGGACACTTTTGATTCTGCAAATTTAATATAATTCTTTTTTCTTTGGTTACTGAACTTGTTTTTTTTTTTAAGCCGACATTTTTGCATTTGCTAGTGGCTTAAAGTTAACTTTAATGTAGCATTTTACCATTAGATAATAAATTGTTTAATTTTTTTATTAGGTGAATATGTTAATATAAAAACCTTAGCTTTTATGATTTATGCAGTACAATGCAGTCATTAAAATGAAAGTATAAAATCCAGTTCTACTACCTATAAATATTTTATAATATATTTTAGAGTCAAAAATAATAAATGGCAATATTCTGTGTATGTTATGACTTCTGCTTCCACTTAGAATGTATACAAACTCAGGAATACATTTCTATGATGCTAACTACACAAAGACTGGATAATCTATACAATCTTACCTTTTATTGAAAACATCAGAATTTTGAGGTAACAAGATAACCAGGCAAACTAAATTTTAAGCCCCTCTTCAGGAGACAGGATATACTGACCCTTTTACTTTGGGCAGAATATGGGATGAAGAGGCAACCACAATAAAAGTGGGTAAAAAGAAAATGGCTAAAATCTTAATTGTTAAAAACCAAGTGAGGACTCCTGTAAAAATTCAGAATCCCTAAGAGCCCTAGATACACACACAAAAAATCTCCTGTCATTCAGTCCCTTTTCTGTGGCCCTTATGCCCCTACTTTTCTGTGGCCCTCCATCCAGTAATCTTGACAGAGAGGGAAAGAACCAGAGAATTGAGAGAGTTTCCCTCAGTGGTAGACAGGTAGAGAACACTGCTCACTTTCCCAGACCCTTCTTCATATGACACAAAACTGTATCCCTCTGAGATGGGAGGAGAACTTTTCTGTTTGTGTAACAACTATTGCACCAAGTAGCATCAACAATATTCAACTACTGTGAATGAGCAGGAAACCCCCCTGCCACTGATCTCAGGCAAAGATGCTCTGCTGTTGATGGACAGGTAGAAGTCAAATACATCTGTCCCTAGGAAAGGGACAGGAAACCCACTTGGGCACAATATCTGGCACTGATATAAGTGGACGTCTGCTATGACTGAGGGAAGGATAGGAAATTTTCTACCACCCAAGACCATCCACAGATAAAAGACAAAGCTTGGCTGCTAAGGTTGGTTTTTGTGATGGTTAATCATATGTGTCAACTTGACTGGACTAAAGGATGCCTGGAAAGCTGACCAGACATCATTTTTGGATGTGTCTGTGACTGTTTCTGGAAGAGATTAGTACTGTAATTTGAATGTGCCCCCTCCAAAATTCAGATATTGTCAATGGGATAGTATTAAGCAGTGGGGTCTTTAAGAGAAAGTTAGGCCATGTTGTGTTTTCCCTTATAGATGAGATTAGGTTCCTTTATAAAAATTTTGATGCATGAAGCTTATTTCTTTTATCTTTCTGCCCTCTGCCATGTGAGAATATAGCCTGTGTTCTCTCCAAAGGATGCAGCATCAAGGTGCTGTCTTGGAAGCAGAGGGCAGCCCTCACCAGACAACTGAACCAACTGACACCTTGATCTTGGACTTCCCAGCTTCCAGAACTATGAGAAATACATTCCTGTTCTTCATAAATTACCAAGTCTCATATGTTCTGTTGTGGTATCTCAAAAAAAGGACTAAGACAATTCACATTTAGGTCATTAGACTGAGTTAAGGCCATCCTTAGAAATGTGAGAAGGGTCCATCCAATCTGTTGCAGGAATGAATAAAACAAAAAAGCAGAGAAAGTGAATTCGCTCTCTCTGTTTGAATTGGGGCATGCATATTTTCCTCTGCAATTAGAGATTCGTGCCCCTGGGTCTCAATTGTTTGGATTCAACCCAGACTTACACTGCATCCTTGGTTCTCAAACTTTTGGAATTGGATTGACTTGTATTATCAACTTTTCTGGTTCTCCGTCTTGCCAATGGTAGATCAGGAAACTTGTCAGCCTCCATAATTGCATGAGCCAATTCCTATAATCAATCTCTCTCTCTCTCCTATTGGTTCTGCTTTTCTGGAGAACCCTAACAGAAGAGAGAAGAAGGAATACAAAGAAAGTCCCACCCTTGCAGTTCAGGTGTACAGAACCTGCCTAATACTGAGGTTCAACCAAGAGAACCAAGAAGCTCCCCCATAAGCCTTACTATAAGCCCCACACAAAGCAACAGATGGTAATAGTCTATTGATGTAGAACTATGAAAGGATCGGGGGAGACCTCTCTCTGTAGTACAGATGTTCAGGGTCTTATAAAACAGAGTGGAGCATAAATACTGAGAAAACCCGTCAGCACACTAAGCCCTATGCTAAACACAGGGAGCAGCAGGTGACCACTATGAGAATGCTGTAGTACCCACCATCCATGATTTCACTTTCCATGATTTTAGTTACCTATGTCAACTATGGTCTGAAAATATTGAGCTATTTTGAGAGAGAAAGAGAGATCCCACATTTACATAGCTTTTATTATAGTGTATTGTTATCATTGCTCTACTTTGTTGTTAATATCTTAGTGTTCCTAATTTATATATTTAACTTTATCATGAATATGTATGTAGAGGAAATAAACCATAACATACACAGGGTTTGACATTATCCATGATTTCAGGCATCCAGTGGGGTCTTGGAATGTATCAGCCCAAGAGGAGGGGGAGCTACTTCACATAGATTAATTTATACTCCCTTCATTTTCCACCACCCACATACTAAAAGTCTGATGAAGAAATGTGCTCATTTCCAGGCATAAATATTTACTTCACTCTCTACAGTTCTTCTAAATAATATCCAGCATTGAAAAATATGAGATACACACAAAAAACAGGAGAAAATGACTCCATTGTCAAGAGAATAAACAGTATACAATAAAGACTCTGAGACAATCCAAATGTTGCATTAGGCACTTTAAAATAACTATAATTGGTATGTAAATGATATAAATGTCATAGGGCATAATTTAATGCCAATATAGTTTAAATCAAGTTTTAAAAATAGAAAATAGATAAATATGTAGTTTAATAAATAAGTGATTAATACATTTAAAATGTCTGTTAAAATTATCTTAAAATTGTCATCTGAATTCTTAGGCAGACAAGTGTATTATTTTTGGAAAATATTTCAGTAAGGCAATTGAGTAGGGGTAAGATTTTAACTTCTTGGGTAAACCAGAGAAAAGGTAAAACAAAAAAAAATAGATAAATTATTCTTCATTTAAGACAAGCAGATATTTAGGTGTTATTTAGGTCTTGAAGGCAAGAGGAATAAAGAAATGTGTAGAACCATGGTAGTGTCTACAGAACACTGAAGAATGAGAATGTTGAGTATACAACACCATATAGGGTAAATTTGTAGTGTAACAATATGACATACTCCCTCTATCCCCTTATACATTTCTAGTAAAGATACTTTCAGAGAGAAGGTTCCTGTGATGTTTGGAATGACATAAGGGGAGATAGAAAATAGTAGATAGAGGCAGAATTGAGAAAGAAAGAAGTGGTGGTGCCTGCACCATCACTCCTGGCCAGCTGTTTTTACTTTATACTTTTAAAAGCTTTTCCAAAACAACTCTTATTAACATTTGTGTTTTGTTCCTCTGTATAGGCTATAAAATTATTATGTTATAGAAGCATTTTTAATTTTTTTTTTTACATTTGTGCATAACAAGTTTTTGCAGGTTGTTAGTTGCTCTTCATAGACATTACTTTTAATAATTTACTAATTGTTGATTAGCAAGTACACTATAATATATATAAATATTCTACTGTTTGGCTATTAACATTTTTTCTTTTTCTCAATTAGAAATAACGTATAATGCATTATTAGTTAAGAAAATGTGGTTGCAAGTAACAAAATCAAATTGACTCAGTTTAAGTAAAATTAAAAAGAAAGAACATTTTAGGTGGATGTTGGAATGCCACTTCCAATTCAAGTAAAAGTGAAAGTTTTTAGTTAAGTCTAAGACTGGACAGTCCCGAGTGAAGCTATCCATAGAAAACAGTGTTTTCTTTCCTCCTACATTCAGCTCTTGACATAAATTCTACTCCCAACTCTTAGCTTCTATGCCCTTCTATTCAAATTGTAAGAAGATTTGATTTGCGTGATTTGTGTCATATGGATAAACATGGCAGCTGGAGAGAGTGCCCCTTGTGAATTTCAACAAACACCTCTAAAAGAAGGGCTGTGCAGACATTTTAATTATCTCTGAGATGGACATTTTTTGTGCATAGAACTATTTCTGGAATTAGGGTTGTTTCTTTTAAATAAATTTCCAGATATAGACTTTCTCAGTAAAAAGATATAAATCTTTGAAAGGCTCATTTAAATATTGCTGTCTTTTTTTTTTTCTTTTTTTTTTTAAACAGAGCCCCCCTTTTTCCCCCAGGCGGGGGGGCAGTGGCGTGATCTCAGCTCACTGTAACCTCTGCCTCTGAGTTCAAGCAATTATCTTGCCTCAGCCTCTCAAGTAGCTGGGATTACAGACAACACACCACCATGATCGGCTAATTTTTTTGTATTTTTAGTAGAGATAGGGTTTTGCCATGTTGGACAGGCAGGTCTCGAACTCCTGACCTCAGGTGATCCCCTTGCCTCAACCTCCCAAACTGCTGGGACTACAGGCGTGAGCCACTGCACCCAGCCTAAATATTGGTATCTTTGGTTCCATTCATATTGCTATCTATTTGCAACTTCCTTTGCTGCTCTCATAAGCCAATGTCTTCAACTTACTACCTACAGGTTGATAATGTTCCAACTAATATTTAGAACTCCAACCCTTTTCCTGAGCTTTAGACTCATATTCAGCTGCATACTTCTACTTACCTATGGAAAGTGTCATTGGCACTTCCAAACCACCAGATGAAAAATTAAACTCATAGTGCTTCAGCAAAACCTACTTCTCTTCTTCATTACTTGAACTAAAATAATACATGGTTAAAATTGTCAATGATTTCCCAAAGCTGTTAGATAAATAATTTTTAATTGTTTGGGATGTTAATATAGCTTTCTTTTCTGCTTTGGAAATTTAAGAGAGTCTCTACTTTTATCCCTTAGCCAGTCTGTGTCTGATATTATTATACCTATAGCGAAGAGATTAGCCAACTGTGTCAGATCTCAACAATTTCCTGGACAAGTAACTGTGCCTCCTAACATAAGCCTCACAATTTTTCTGAAGTTTGCATATCAATTTGAAGTTGGTAGCAGACAACAAAAATGGACTCTGCCTAAATTAAACCAAAAGGAATAGGTTAAAATTATACCAAGAATTCAGAAAAATAATAGGAAGTAAGTGTCCACATTCGAAGGCAACTAGGAGCTTAGGTAGCTCTAGAAGGCTAATAAGCAGAAAAAGTAACTGCTGAGTGATTATATTAGTAAGATTCAGGCATTCAAGAAGAAGATACAAAGTGTTCCCACAACAATTTCCCAGCCTATGGCTGGGCGCGGTGGCTCAAGCCTGTAATCCCAGCACTTTGGGAGGCCAAGACGGGCGGATCACGAGGTCAGGAGATCGAGACCATCCTGGCTAACACGGTGAAACCCCGTCTCTACTAAAAAATAAATAAAAAAAGAACTAGCCGGGCGAGGTGGCGGGCGCCTGTAGTCCCAGCTACTCGGGAGGCTGAGGCAGGAGAATGGCGTAAACCCAGGAGGCGGAGCTTGCAGTGAGCTGAGATCCGGCCACTGCACTCCAGCCTGGGCGACAGAGCGAGACTCCGCCTCAAAAAACAAACAAACAAACAAACAAAAAAAACCAAAAAAACAATTTCCCAGCCTAGCAGAGATCTTATGAGGTGCATAAAAGGGGGCACATATGCTCCCCTTTTACCTATCTTGTACAAATTTAGGAAAATAATTTTCTGTCAGTGGTCACCTGGTAAACATATATACAATAAGTACAGAGTGAAACAAATAAATTACTTTTAAATGAGTAATTCAAGGGCCCTGTAAGACTTACAGCCTTTATATTGTTCTCATCATGGAATGATTGTATATACAATGATTGATCAATCAATAGACAAATATAAAGATAAACAGTTTTGTGGTAGTTCAGAGTGATGAGAGGTCAGTCATTAATGCCACTTTGAAGTGGGAGAAGTCAAGGGAGGCTTCACTTTTGAAGTTGTCACTTGTTCTTTGAAGAAGGAATTGAACTTTCCTACAAGGTGAGATTAGAAGAGGATATTTAAGGGAATTAACAACAGCTTCTACAAAAGCATGCGGAAACATAATTTCCAAGCAAACTGAAGACCCTTAAGGTGGTAGATTGTGTGTCTATTTAATATATTACATCAAGGATTAGTCCTAGCTGAGAACAGAAAACCAGTGGCAGCCTGTGAAAGCAGTGAATGCTAACAAATGAGACTTGACTGTGTAGGCAATAGATTGTTGTGGAAGCTTTCAAAGTGTAAAGTAAGATGATCACATTTGCAATTCAGAAAGGCACTCTGGCATCAATGAAGCAAACAGGTACTATGAATAAATGGGAGAGAGCCAAGATTAGGGTTACTGTCAGTCAGGATTGCTCAGAAAAACAACTGAAAGTAATTTCAAATATTGTAATGTAAAAATTGCTAGAATGCAAGCATAACATAAAACTTATAAGCTAAGAATGTCAATCAACTTTTTAAACATTCATGAGTCAGCCTGTAAATGTTTTCAGGTAGCCTTTAAAAAATAACTCATGTTCTTTATTAAAACATTTAAAACATTTCAAGCAACAATCTATATAAAATATAGTATCCTTGGCTTATGTTATACCTCATTAATACTAGTTTCTAGAGTATTCATAGCATAACACTTAATTTCTCTTTATAAATTAAACCAATTTTTCCTATGTATTTGAATAGTAATTCTAAATATTATAGTATTAATATTATAGAAAGCCCAGGGCTAGTCACTTTTCCAGTTTAACAGATGGCCCAGGGCCAAATTTTGATACACACAACATTTTAAGATAATAAAGAACTACAAACATTTGATGTTTCTTCATCAGATATAAGCTCCCACAATTAATATGTTACACTCTAACTCTACAGCATATATTATATCTCAAAAACTACCATCATAGTTCTGATGCTACCTGTTTAATCAAAGTGCCAACTGCAGGCATTTGACGTGATGCAAACCTAAGATCTAAATGCTGAGTTTGTCTAATATCTATGAAGTGCAATATTGTTTTTACAATTGATGCTAAAGGTGCTGGTACCTCTAAAATTGCAGAATAAAGACTTATTTACTCAAAGCAAACTACTAAATTATTAAATACATTGTTTTGTGTTATGAATCTAGAATAATAGTTTAAACTTTAATAATTTGGGGAAATCAAAATCCACTTGATTTTCTTCCCCGTTTCTACCACTGGGAGCCACATATTTTATTTGGAAATTAAGTAGACTTTTAAGTTTGCTGTTACATCACATCCACCTCTTCATCAATATTGAAGTGGACTATCTATCTTTCTACCTTTCTCCCTCACACTAAGAATAAGTCTTTCCTCACTTCTTGAAAGAGTGGGTATGGTAGCCACCATCTCAGTTAATGGAACTGTCAATGGCACAGATTCACAGTGAGATGGTGCCTAGACAGTGCCTAGAAATATACCGTGAGACCATAATCCCCTCTGCCTTGAATTCAGTTGGAAAGAAACATAAATATTTTATTGAGATAAGCACATCCAATCAAACATCAAATATGTGTTTACTCACTATTCCAGGTGTAGAATCTAGAGTTTGTCTAGAAATATTTAGATTGGAGAATACAAAGTCTTAACCCATATTCCAAAGGAGGTTAAAAAATGAAAGAGCACACACAGAAATAAAAATACAAAAAAGTAGCTAAAATGTATAGTAAATCTTACAGTGAATAGGTCTGTTACAAAGACATTAAGAATTTGAAGATGCCAGAGATTATAAACAGTCTTTATTATAAAATA
Source organism: Rhinopithecus bieti (assembly GCF_001698545.2). NCBI lineage: Eukaryota > Metazoa > Chordata > Mammalia > Primates > Cercopithecidae > Rhinopithecus > Rhinopithecus bieti. Next base: position 2,175,114 of record NW_016804424.1, on the reverse strand, counting down.
ATATACTGATGGAAAACTTAGGGAGGAAAGGGAGCATAATTAGACCTTGTAACTAGCTAAATATCTATAAAATATGGATAGTATATTAATGTCAATATAGAAAGATTCTAGTGATTTACTATGAATATAATATGACTTGTCTCGGTCTTTTTTTACTTATTTTAATTTCAGGGGTATATGTGCAGATTGGTTCTATAGATAAATTGTTTGTTGCAGGGGTTTGGTGTACATATTTCATCACTCAGGTTATAAGCATAGTATGCAATGGGTAGTTTTTCCAACCTCACTGTCCTCCCAATCTCCACCCTCAAGTAGTCCCTGGTGTCTACTGTTTCCTTCTTTGTGTCCATGTTTAGCTCCCATTTATAAGTGAGAACATGTGGTATTTGATTTTCTGTTACTGTGTTATTTCACTTAATATAATGGGCTTCAGCTTCATCTGTGTTGCAAAGGATGTTATTTCATGCTTTTTGTGGCTGCATAGTATTCCATGATGTATATGGACCACAATTTATTTATCCAGTCCACCACTGATGGACATTGAAGTTGATTCCACGTCTTGCTGTGGTGAATAGCACTGCAATGAACATATGTATCCATGTGTCTTTATAGTAGAATGATTTATATTCCTTTGGGTATAGACCTAATAATGGGATTTCTGAGTTGAATGGTAGTTATATTTTAAGTTATTTGAGAAATTGGCAAACTGCTTTCCACAAAGTGGCTAGACTAATTTACTTTCCCATCAACAGTATATAAGCATTCCCTTTTCTCAGCAGCCTCACTGACGTCTGTTATTTTTTGACTTTTTTAACAATAGTCATTCTGCCTGATGTGAGATGGGTTGTCTATTTACTCTGTTGATAGTTTCTTTTGCTGTGCAGAAGCACTGTAGTTCAGTTAGAGTCCCATTTGTCAATTTTTGTTTCTGTTGCAATTGCTTTTGGCATCTTCGGCATAAAATCTTTGCCAGGGCCCATGTCTAAAATGGTATTTCCTGGGTTCTCCTCAAGGGTTTTTGTAGTTTCAGTTCATACATTCAAGTCTTGAATCCTTCTTGACTTGATTTTTGTATATGGTGTAAAGAAGGGGTCCAGTTTCAATCTTCTGCGTATGACTATGCAATTATCCCAGCACTATTTATTGAATAGGGATTCCTTTCTCCATTGCTTGTTTTTATCAACTATGTTGACAATCAGATGATTGTAGGTGGGCAGCTTTGTTTCTGGGCTCTCTATTCTGTTCCATTTGTCTGTGTGATTGCTTTTGTACCAGGACTATGACCATGCTGTTTTGGTTATTATAGCCTGTATTATAGTTCAGTAACAGGTAATGTAATACCTCCAGCTTAGTTTTTTTGCTTAGGATTGCTTTGGCTATTGAGGATCTTTTTTGTTCCATATGAATTTTAGAATAGTGTTTTTCTATTTTGTGAAGAATGTCATTGGTAATTTGATAGGTATATCATTGAATCTGTAAGTTTTGGGGAGCTATATGGCCTTTTTAACAATATTGATTTTTTTCTGTCCATGAGCATGGAATGTTTTTCCTTTTTTTTTTTTGCATCATCTTTGATTTCTTGCTGCAGTTTTTTGTAATTCTTGTTGTAAAGATCATTCAACTCCCCAGGTAGCTATATTCCTAGGTATTTTATCTTTTTTTATTATTATACCTTAAGTTATGGGATACATGTGCAGCATGTGTGGGTTTGTTACATAGCTATATACCTGCCATGGTGGTTTGCTGCACCCATCATCTACATTAGGTATTTCTCCTAATGCTATCCCTCTCCTAGCCCACCACAATATGATGGGCCCCAGTGTGTGATGTTCCCATTTCTGTGTTCATGTGTTCTCATTGTTCAGCTTCCACTTATCAGTGAGAACATGTGGTATTTGGTTTTCTGTTCCTGTGTTAGTTTTCTGAGAACAATGGTTTCCAGCTTCATCCATGTCCCTGCAAAGGACATGAAGTCATCCTTTTTTATGGCTGCATACTATTCCATGGTATATATGTGCCACATTTTCTTTATCCCATCTATCATTGATAGGCATTTGAATTGGTTCCAAGTCTTTACTATTGTGAATAGTGCTGCAATAAACATATATGTGCATGTGTCTTTATAGTAGCATGATTTATAATCCTTTGAGTATATAGCCAATAATGGGATTGCTGGATCAAATGGTTCTAGATCCTTGAGGAATTGCCACACTGTCTTCCACAATGGTTAAACTAATGTGTGCTACCACCAACAGTGTAAAAGCATTCCTATTTTTCCACATCCTCTCTAGCATCTGTTGTTTCCTGACTTTTTAATGATTGCCATTCTAACTGGCATGAAATGGTATCTCGTTGTGGTTTTGATTTGCATTTCTCTAATGACCCGTGATGATGAGCTTTTTTTCATATGTTTGTTGGCCAAATAAATGTCTTCTTTTGAGAAGTGTCTGTTCATATCCTTTGCCCACTTTTGGATGGGGTTGTTTGCTTTATTCTTGTAAATTTGTTTAAGTTCTGTGTAGATTCTGGATATTAGCCCTTTGTCAGATGGATAAATTGCAAATCTTTTCTCCCATTCTGTAGGTTGCCTGTTCACTCTGATTATAGTTTCTTTTGCTGCACAGAGCTCTTTAGTTTACTTAGATCCCATTTGTGAATTTTGACTTTTGTTGACATTGCTTTTGGTGTTTTAGTCATGAAGTCTTTGCCCATGCCTATGTCCTAGATGGTATTGCCTAGGTTTTTCTAGGGTTTTTATGGCTTTAGGTCTTATGTTTAAGTCTTTAATTAACCTTGAGTTATTTTTGTATAAGGTGTGAGGAAGGGGTCTAGTTTCAGTTTTCAGCATATGGCTAGCCAGTTTTCCCAAAACCATTTATTAAATAGGGAATCCTTCATTGGTTGTTTTTGTCAGGGTTATCAAAGATCAGATGGTTGCAGATGTGTGGCATTGTTTCTGAGGCCTCTGTTCTGTTCCATTGGTCAATATATCTGTTTTGGTACCAGTACCATGCTGTTTTGGTTACTTTAGGCTTGTAGTATAGTTTGAAGTCAGGTAGCATGATGCCTCCAACTTTGTTCTTTTGCTTAGGATTGTCTTGGCAATGTGGGGGCTCTTTTTTGGTTAGATATGAAATTTAAAGTAGTTTTTCTAATTCTGTGAAGAAAGTCAATGGTAGCTTGATAGGGATAGCATTGAATCTATAAATTACTTTGGGCAGTATAGCCATTTTCACAATATTAATTCTTCCTATCCAGGAGCATGGAATGTTCTTCCATTTGTTTGTGTCCTCTCTTGTTTCCTTGAGCAGTGGTTTGTAGTTCTCCTTGAAGAGGTCCTTCACATCCCTTGTAAGTTGTATTCCTAGGTATTTTCTGTTTACAGTAATTGTTAATGGGAGTTCACTCATTATTTGGCTCTCTGTTTGTCTGTTATTGGTGTATAAGAATGCTTGTGATTTTGCACATTGTTTTGTAGACTGAGACTTTGCTGAAGTTGCTTATTAGCTTAAGGAGATTTTGGGGTGAGACAATGGGATTTTCTAAATAAGCAATTATGTCATCTGCAAACAGAGACAGTTTGACTTCCTCTTTTCTTATTTGAATACCCTTTATTTCTTTCTCTTGCCTGATTGGCCTGGCCAGAACTTCCAATACTATGTTGAATAGGAGTGGTGAGAGAGGGCATCATTGTCTTGTCCCTGTTTTCAAAGGGAATCCTTCCCGCTTTTGTCCATTCAGTATAATATTGGGTGTGGGTTTGTCATAAATAGCTCTCATTATTTTGAGATACATTCCATCAATACCTAGTTTATTGAGAGTTTTAGCATGAAGGGGTGGTGAGTTTTATCTTTCTGCATCTATTAAGATAATCGTGCGGTTTTGTCATTGGTTCTGTTTATGTTATGGATGACATTTATTGATTTGCATGTGTTAGACCAGCCTTGCATCCCAGGGGTGAAGCCAAATTGATGGTGGTGAATAAGCTTTTGATGTACTACTGGATTCGGTTTGCCAGTGTTTTATTGAGGATTTTGCATCAGTGTTCATCAGGGATACTGGCCTTAAATTTTCTTTTTTGTGTGTGTCTCTGCCAGGATTGGGAATCAGGATGAAGCTGGCCTGATAAAATGAATTAGGGAGGAGTCCCTCTTTTCCTTTGTTTGGAATAGTTTTAGAGGAATGGTACCAGCTCCCCTTTGTACCTCTGGTAGAATTCAGCTGTGAATTTGTCTGGTCCAGGACTTTTTTTGGTTGGTAGGCTATTAATTACTGCCTCAATTTCAGGACTTTTATTGGTCTATTCCTGGATTCAACTTGGGAGTTTAGTCTGGTTTAGTCTTGGTTTAGTCTTGGGAGGGTGTGTGTGTCCAGGAATTTACCAATTTCTTCTAGGTTTTCTAATTTGTGTAGAGGTGTTTATAGTATTCTCTGATAGTAGTTTGTATTTCTGTGTTATCAATGGTGATATCCCCTTTATCATTTTGTATCGTGTCTATTTGATTCTTCTTTTGTTGCTTTTTTATTAGTTTGGCTAGTGGTCTATTTTGTTAATCTTTTTTAAGAAAGCTCCTGGATTCATTGATTATTCGAAGGTTTTTTTGTGTCTCTGTCTCCTTCAGTTCTGCTCTGATCTTAGTTATTTCTTGTCTTCTGCTAGGTTTTGAATTTTGCTCTTGCTTCTCTAGTTCTTTTAATTTTGATGTTAGAGTGTGGATTTTAGATCTTTCCCACTTTCTCTTGTGGGCATTTAGTGCTATAAATTTCCCTCTAAATACTGCTTTAGCTGCATCCCAGAGATTCTGGTACGTTGTGTCTTTGTTCTCAATGGTTTCAAAGAAATTATTTATTTCTACCTTAATGTTGTTATTTACCCAGTAGTCATTCAGGAGCAGGTTGTTCAGTTTCCATGTAGTTATGCAGTTTTGAGTGAGTTTCTTAATCCTGAGTTCTAATTTGATTGCACTGTGGTCTGAAAGACTGTTTGTTATGATTTCCGTTCTTTTGCATTTGCTGAGGAGTGTTTTNAATTACTTTGGGCAGTATAGCCATTTTCACAATATTAATTCTTCCTATCCAGGAGCATGGAATGTTCTTCCATTTGTTTGTGTCCTCTCTTGTTTCCTTGAGCAGTGGTTTGTAGTTCTCCTTGAAGAGGTCCTTCACATCCCTTGTAAGTTGTATTCCTAGGTATTTTCTGTTTACAGTAATTGTTAATGGGAGTTCACTCATTATTTGGCTCTCTGTTTGTCTGTTATTGGTGTATAAGAATGCTTGTGATTTTTGCACATTGTTTTTGTAGACTGAGACTTTGCTGAAGTTGCTTATTAGCTTAAGGAGATTTTGGGGTGAGACAATGGGATTTTCTAAATAAGCAATTATGTCATCTGCAAACAGAGACAGTTTGACTTCCTCTTTTCTTATTTGAATACCCTTTATTTCTTTCTCTTGCCTGATTGGCCTGGCCAGAACTTCCAATACTATGTTGAATAGGAGTGGTGAGAGAGGGCATCATTGTCTTGTCCCTGTTTTCAAAGGGAATCCTTCCCGCTTTTGTCCATTCAGTATAATATTGGGTGTGGGTTTGTCATAAATAGCTCTCATTATTTTGAGATACATTCCATCAATACCTAGTTTATTGAGAGTTTTTAGCATGAAGGGGTGGTGAGTTTTATCTTTCTGCATCTATTAAGATAATCGTGCGGTTTTTGTCATTGGTTCTGTTTATGTTATGGATGACATTTATTGATTTGCATGTGTTAGACCAGCCTTGCATCCCAGGGGTGAAGCCAAATTGATGGTGGTGAATAAGCTTTTTGATGTACTACTGGATTCGGTTTGCCAGTGTTTTATTGAGGATTTTTGCATCAGTGTTCATCAGGGATACTGGCCTTAAATTTTCTTTTTTGTGTGTGTCTCTGCCAGGATTGGGAATCAGGATGAAGCTGGCCTGATAAAATGAATTAGGGAGGAGTCCCTCTTTTTCCTTTGTTTGGAATAGTTTTAGAGGAATGGTACCAGCTCCCCTTTGTACCTCTGGTAGAATTCAGCTGTGAATTTGTCTGGTCCAGGACTTTTTTTGGTTGGTAGGCTATTAATTACTGCCTCAATTTCAGGACTTTTTATTGGTCTATTCCTGGATTCAACTTGGGAGTTTAGTCTGGTTTAGTCTTGGTTTAGTCTTGGGAGGGTGTGTGTGTCCAGGAATTTACCAATTTCTTCTAGGTTTTCTAATTTGTGTAGAGGTGTTTATAGTATTCTCTGATAGTAGTTTGTATTTCTGTGTTATCAATGGTGATATCCCCTTTATCATTTTGTATCGTGTCTATTTGATTCTTCTTTTGTTGCTTTTTTATTAGTTTGGCTAGTGGTCTATTTTGTTAATCTTTTTTAAGAAAGCTCCTGGATTCATTGATTATTCGAAGGTTTTTTTGTGTCTCTGTCTCCTTCAGTTCTGCTCTGATCTTAGTTATTTCTTGTCTTCTGCTAGGTTTTGAATTTTTGCTCTTGCTTCTCTAGTTCTTTTAATTTTGATGTTAGAGTGTGGATTTTAGATCTTTCCCACTTTCTCTTGTGGGCATTTAGTGCTATAAATTTCCCTCTAAATACTGCTTTAGCTGCATCCCAGAGATTCTGGTACGTTGTGTCTTTGTTCTCAATGGTTTCAAAGAAATTATTTATTTCTACCTTAATGTTGTTATTTACCCAGTAGTCATTCAGGAGCAGGTTGTTCAGTTTCCATGTAGTTATGCAGTTTTGAGTGAGTTTCTTAATCCTGAGTTCTAATTTGATTGCACTGTGGTCTGAAAGACTGTTTGTTATGATTTCTGTTCTTTTGCATTTACTGAGGAGTGTTTTACTTCCAATTATGTGGTCAATTTTAGAATAAGCGCAATGTGGTGTTGAGAAGAATATATATTCTGTTGATTTGGGATGGAGAGTTCTGTAGATGTCTATTACGTCCACTTGGTCCAGAACTGAGTTCAAGTCCTGAATATCCTTGTTAATTTTCTGTCTCATTGATCTGTCTAATATTGACAGTGGAGTGTTAAAGTCTCCCATTATTATTGTGTGGGAGTATAAGTCTCTTTGTAGGTCTCTAAGAACTTGTTTTATGAATCTGGATGCTCCCGTATTGGGTACATATATATTTAGGATAGTTAGCTCTTCTTGTTTAATTGACACCTGTACCATTATGTAACACCCTTCTTTGTCTGTTTAAATCTTTGTTGGTTTAAAGTCTGTTTTATCAGAGACTACAATTGCAACCCTTTCTTCTTCTTCTTCTTTTTTTTTTTTTTTTTGTTTTCCATTTGCTTAATAAATATTCCTCCATCCCTTTATTTTGAGCCTATGGTGTGTCTTTGTATGTGAGATGAGTCTCCTAAATATAGCACACTGATGGGTCTTGACTCTTTATCCAATTTGCCAGTCTGTGCCTTTTAATGGGGGCATTTAATTCATTTACATTTGAGGCTAATATTGTTATGTATGAATACGATCCTGTCATTATGATGCTAGCTGGTTCTTTTGCCTGTTAGTTGGTGCAGTTTCTTTATAGTGTCGATGGTCTTTACAGTTTGGTATGTTTTTGCAGTGGTCGGCACCGGTTTTTCCTTTCCGTGTTTAGTGCATCCTTCAGGAGCTCTTGTAAGGCAGGCCTAGTGGTGACAAAATCTCTCAGCATTTGCTTGTCTATAAAGGATTTTATTTCTCCTTCACTTATGAAGCTTAGTTTGGCTGGATATGAAATTCTGGGTTGAAAATTCTTCTCAGTAAGAATGTTGAATATTGGTCTCCACTCTCTTCTGACTTGTAGGGTTTCTGCCGACAGACCCACTGTTAGTCTGATGGGCTTCCTTTTGTGGGTAACCTGATCTTTCTCTCTGGCTGCCCTTGACAGTTTTTCCTTCACTTCAACCTTGGTGAATCTGAAAATTATGTGTCTTGGGATTGTTCTTCTAGAGGAGTATCTTTGTGGTGTTCTCTATATTTCCTGAATTTGAATGTTGGCCCATCTTGCCAGGTTGGGGAAGTTCTCCTGGATAATATCCTGCAGAATGTTTTCCAACTTGGTTCCATTCTCCCCATCACTTTCTGATACACCAATCAAATACAGGTTTGGTCTTTTCACATGGTCTCATATTTCCTGGAGGCTTTGTTCATTCCTTTTCATTCTTTTTTTTTTTCTAATATTGTCTTCATGCTTTCTTTCATTAGGTTGATCTTCAATCTCTGATATTCTTTCTTCTGCTTGATCAGTCTGGCTATTGATACTTGTGTATGCTTCATGAAGTTCTTGTGCTTGTTTTCCAGCTACATCAGGTCATTTATGTTATTCTCTACACATTTTTTCTAGTTAGCAATTCCTCTAACCTTTCTTCAAGAGTCTTAGCTTCCTTGCATTGGGTTAGAACCTGCCGTTTTAGGTTGGAGGAGTTTATTACCCTCCTTCTGAAGCCTACTTCTGTCAATTCATCAAATTCATTCTTCGTCTAGTTTTGTTCCCTTGCTGGTGAGGAGTTGTGATCCTTTGGAGGAGAAGAGTTGTTCTGGTGTTTGGAATTTTGAGCCTTTTTATGCTGATTTTTCCTCACCTTCATGGATTTACCTACCTTTGGTCTTTGATGTTGGTGACCTTCAGATGGGGTTTTTGTGTGGACACCCTTTTTGTTGATGTTCATGCTATTCCTTTCTGTTTGTTAGTTTTCCTTCTAACAGGCCTCTCTCCTGCAGGTCTGCTGGAGTTTGCTGGAGGTCCCCTCCAGACCCTGGTTGCCTGGGTATCGCCAGTGAAAGCTGCAGAACAGCAAAGATTGCTGCCTGTTCCTTCCTCTGGAAGCTCGTCCCAGAAGGACACCCACCAGATGTCAGCCAGAGTTCTGTATGAGGTGTCTGTTGACCACTGCTGGGAGGTGTCTCCCAGTCAGGAGGCATGGGGGTCAGGGACCCACTTGAGGAGGCAGTCTGTCCCTTAGCAGAGTTCAAGGGCTGTGCTGGAAGATCATCTGCTCTCTTCAGAGCAGGCAGGCAGGAATGTTTAAGTTAGCCAAAACTGTGCCCACAGCTGCTCCTTTCCCTAGGTGCTCTGTCCCAGGGAGATGGGAGTTTTATCTATAAGCTCCTGATTGACTGAGGCTGTTGCCTTTCTTTCAGAGATGCCCTGCTCAGAGAGGAGATATCTAGAGGGGCAGTCTGGCTACAGTGGCTTTGCCGAGCTGTGGTATGCTCTGCCCAGTTTGAACTTCCTGGTGGCTTTATTTACACTGTGAGGGGAAAGCCTCAGTAATGGTGGACGCCCCTCCCCACCAAGCTCAAGTGTCCCAGGTTGACTTCAGACTGCTGTCCTGGCAGTGAGAATTTCAACCCAGTGAATCTTAGCTTGCTGGGTTCCATGGGGGTGGGATCCACTGAGCTAGACCACTTGGCTCCCTGGTTTCAGCCCCTTTTCCAGGGGAGTGAATGGTTCTGTCTCGCTGGTGTTCCAGGTGCCACAGAGGTATGAAAAAAACTCCTTCAGCTAGCTCGGTGTTTGCCCAAATGGCCACCCAGTTTTGTGCTTGAAACTGAGAACCTTGGTGGTGTAGGCACCCAAGGGAATCTCCTGGTCTGTGGGTTGTAAAGACTGTGGGAAAAGCATTGTATCTGGACTGGAATGCACTGTTCCTCATGGCACAGTCCTTCACGGCATCCCTTGGCTAGGGGAGGGAGTTCCCTGACCCCTTGTGCTTCGGCTCACCCTCCGTGGGCTGCACCCACTGTCTAACCAGTCCCAATGAGATGAGCCAGGTACCTCGGTTGGAAATGCGGAAATCACCTGCCTTCTGCATTGATCTTGCTGGGAGCTACAGACTGGAGCTGTTCCTATTCAGTCATCTTGCCAGCCACCACATTTTATCATTTTTAATGGCAATTCTGAATGAGCTTTCATTTTAGATTTGACCCTCAACTTGGGCACTATTGGTGTATAGAAATGCTACTGATTTGTGCACAAACTTTGCTGAAGTTGTTTATCAGATCAAGGAGCTTTGGGGAAGATACTATATGATTTTCTAGGTAAAAAATTTTATTATCTGCAAATGCAGACAGTTTGACTTCTTCTCTTCCTCTTTGAATGCCTTTTATTTATTTCTCTTGACTGATTGCTCTGGGTGAGACTTCTAGTACTATGTTGAATAGGAGTGGTGAGTGTGGGCTTCTTTGTCTTGTTCTGCTTCTCAAGGGGAAGGCTTCCAGGTTTTACCATTCAGTTTGATGTTGGTTGTGGGTTTGTCATAGACAAGTTTTATTATTTTAAGATATGTTTCTTCAGTGCTTAGTTTGTTAAGGGTTTTTAATATGAGGTGATAACTGAATTTTATCAAAAGCCTTTTATGTATCTATTGAGATAATAATGTGGTTTTTGGTTTTGTTTATGAGATTAATCACATTTATTGGTTTGCATATGTTGAACCAATCTTGCATCCCAGAGATAAAGCCTAGTTGATTGTGATGGGTTAGCTTTTTGATGTGCTACTGGATTTTGTTTGCTAGTCTATTGTCAAGGATATTTGCATCTCTTTTAATCAACGATATTGGCCTAAAGATTTTTTTGTTGTTGTGTCTTTTACAGGTTTTGGTATCCGGATGATGCTGGCCTCACAGATGGAGTTAGGGAAGAGTCCCTCCTCTTCAATTTTTTGGAATAGTTTCAGTAGAAATGGTATCAGTTCTTCCTCATATGTCTGGTAGAATTAATCTCAAATTTTCTTGTTGGTAGTGTTTTTATTACTGATTAAAATTCAGAACTTGTTATTGGTCTAACAGTTTGAATTTATTTCTAGTTCAGTTTTGAGAAGGTGTATTTTTCAAAAAATGTATCCATTTCTTCTGGATTTTCTAGTTTGTATGCATAGAGGTGTTTATAATAGTCTCTGATGATTTATGTGAGTGTGTATTTCTGTGAGGTCAGTGGTAATGTCCCCTTTGTCATTTCTGATTATGTTTAGATCTTCTGTCTTCTTTTGTTAATCTAGCTGGTAGTATATGTATGTATCTTATTTATTCTTTCAAATAATCAACTTCTAGTTTCATTGATCTTTTGTACGGGTTTTGTGGTCTCAATTTCTTTAAATTCAGGTCTGATTTTGGTTATTTCTTGTCTTTTACTAGCTTTGGGGTTAGTTTGCTCTTGTTTTCTAGTTTTCTAGGTGTGATATTAGGTTGTTAATTTGAGATCTTTCGAACTTTTTAATGTGGGCACTTAGCACTATAAGCTTTCTTCTTAATGCTGCCTTGGCTGTGTCCCAGATATTCTGGTATGTTGTATCTTTGTTTGCATTAGATTTAATGAATTTTTTGATTACTGACTCAATTTCATTGTTTACTACAAAGTCATTCAGGAGTAGGTTGTTTAATTTCCGTATACTCATATGGTTATAAATGATCTTGATATTTCTTTCTATTTTTATTGTGCTGTCATCCAGGAGGGAGTGTGGTCGGTATGATTTTGATTTTTGGAAATAGCTTAGAATTGTTTTATGGTTGAGTGTGTGTTCAATTTTAGAAAATGTGCCACGTAGCAATGAGAATAATGTATATTCTGCTGTTTTGGGGCATAGAGTTCTGTAGATATTTGTTAGGTCCATTTGGTCAAGTATTGAGTTCAGGTCCCAAATATCTTTACTAGTTTTCAGCTTTGATCATTTGTCTAATACTGTCACTGGGGTGCTGAAGTCTCCCACTGTAATTGTATGGTTATCTAAGTATCTTTGTTGGTCTCTAAAATCTTTTTTTCTAAATCTGGATGTTCCTGTTCTCCTGGGTGCATATATATTTCGGGGAGTTAAATCTTGTTGAATTGAACATTTACTATTATGTAATGCCTTTCTTTGTCTTTTTTAATCATTGCTGGTTTAATGTGTTTTATCTAAAATTAGAATAGCAAACCTTGCCTTTTTTTGTTTTCTGTCTGCCTGGTAGAGTTTTCAACATTTCTTTATTTTGAGTCTGTGGGTGTCATTGCATGTGAGATGGGTCACTTGAAGATAGCATAGAGTTGGGTCTTATTTCTCAAACCAACTTTCCACTTTGTGCCTTTTAATTGGGGCATTTAGCTTATTTACATTCACAGTTAATATTGATCCTGTCATTATGTTGTTAACTGGTTATTATTATGCAGACTTGATTGTATGGTTACTTTATAGTGTCAATAGTTTATGCGCCTAATTATTATTTTTGTGTGTGTGTGGTGGCCACTAACAGTCTTTCATTTCCATATTCAACACTCCATTAAGAACCTCTTGTAAAGCAGGTCTGGTGGTAATGAATTTCCTTAGCACTTGTTTGTCTAAAAAGGATCTTATTTCTCCTTCACTTATTAAGCTTAGTTTGGGTGGATATAAAATGCTTTGTTGGAATTTTATTTATGAATACTGAATATAGGCCCCCAAACTCTTCTGTCTTGTCTGGTTTCTGCTGAAATGTCTGCTGTTGCCTACTGGGATTTCCTTTGTAGGTGATCTGCCCCTTCCGTCTAGCTGTCTTTAACATTTTTTCTTTCATATTAACCTTGGAGAACCTGAAGACTATATGTCTTGGGGATGGTCATCTTGAATAGTATATTGCAGGGGTTTGCTTCATTTCCTGGGTTTGAATGTTGGCCTCTGGAAAAAGGTTGGGGGCATTTTCATAAATGATATCCTCAAATATGTTTTACAAGTTGCTCATTTTCTCTCCCTGTCTTCCAAGGATAGCAATGAGTCTTAGATTTGGTCTCTTTACATAATCCCATATTTTTCAGAGGTTTTGTTTATTATTTTATTTTATTTTACTTTTGTCTGACTGATTTAGTTTGGCAAACCAGTCTTTAAGCTCTGAGATTTTTTTCCTCAGCTTGGTCTATTTTGCTGTTAATACTTGTGATTGCATTATGAAATTCTTATACTGAGTTTTTCAACTATATCAGATGAGCTTGGATTTTTCTTAAAGTGGCTATTTCATCTTTGAGCTCCTATATCATTGTACTGTAGTCCTTGGATTCCTTGAATTGGGTTTCAACTTTCTTCTGAATCTCAATGATCTTCATTCCTATTCATAATTTGAATTCTATGTTTGTCATTCCAGCCATTTCAGCCTGGTTAAGAACCATTGTTGGGGGACAGTCTCGTTTTCTGAGTTGCCAGAGATTTTGCTGATTTTTTCCCATCTGTGTGGGGTGATGTTCCTTTAACTGTGGTGTGATTTGAGTACAGCCAGTTGACTGCATTTCTGGATGTTTTCAGAGGGCAGCGTCTTTGTGCAGAGTCTCTATTTGTAGCTGAATTATTACCCTTGGTTTCACTGGGGGTGGATATTAGCAAAGTATTTTTGGTGTTGATATTTGGGCTGTGATTTGGTAGATGGGTCTTAGGTGTAATGGCCAGTAGGTAGATACTTGCTTAGCCATGTGGTTCTTTTGTATTTCCTCACAATTGCACCATGTTTCCTCTCAGTTGTCTGATGGTGTGTGTTCTTCTCCCATTGGAGTTCTTACTGCAGATCTCAGCTTGTCACTCCTGGTCTACACACAACACTCCTGGGGTGAACTCAGGCTTTATGTTTCCTCCCCAGTTTAGGGGCTGCAGGGGCCTTGACCTTGGCAGTGGCAATGGCACAGGGCCTTTCACTTGTTTCTTGAGGCTCCACCCCATAGAAACACAGAGTCACTACCAATCAGAATGACCAGCCAGGGCTGGGGTGACTGCATTGTAGGCTCAATCTGAGATGCCCTGCTTGGTGATAAGCAGGGGAGTCGGGGGCTCACAGGGAAGACAGCCTGGCCTCTTCTACTTAGGGTGACTTCAATGTGATGGTGGTCTGAGTAAAGCACTCAGGGTCTTTGTTACTTCCCCAGTCCAGGGGCAGCAAGGGCAGACCCAGTGCAGTGGCAGTGACAAAGGGGCTTTCGGTTGCCTTTGGGAGCTCCATCCCAGAAAAACGCAGAGCTGCTACCAGGGGAAATGTTCCACCATGGGGTGTGGTGGTTGCTCTGCAGGCCTGAAGCAGGGGCCCTGCTTTGTGGAGAGCAGGGAGTCAGAGGCTTACAGGGAGGAGAGACGGGACTCCTTTCCATATGGCAACTGGTGGCCATGAGTAGAACCCTCAGGCTCTTTTTTCCTACTCCAGTTCAAGGACAGCAAGGGAAGAACGGCTGAAGTGGCAGTAGAGGGTTTGTTGGTTGCCTCTGGAAACTCCACCCCAGGGAAGCATGGAGCTACCACAAGTGGGAATGCTCAGATGGGTGTGGGGCAGCTGTTCTGTGGTCGTGAGCCAGGACCGTTACCTGATGAAGAGTAGGGGATGGAGGCTCACAGGGAAGAGAGACTGGCCTCCTCTCTGTATTGTTGTTGTGGTGTTTTGGAGGTGCCAGTGACACAGCCAGGCCTTTTGTTCCTTTCCCAGCCTGTGGGCAGTAAGAGTGGTTCCACTGCACCTGCAATGGGAGAGTGCCTGTAGGTTTTCTCTGACATTTCCTTTGCAGAGAAATGCAAAGCCTCTACCAACTGAAGTGTTTAGGTAGCAGCAGGATGGTTGTGCTGGGGGCCCAGGTCAAGAGGCCCTGTCCAGTGAAATTAAAAGGGTCAGGGATACACATGGAATACTGTCTGGCTACCTTTCTGTAAGAGAGCTATGCTTTTTGGGGGCCCACTTTAGTTCTGAATCACTTTTCTCCCTCCCAAGACTCACGGAAGTAGGGGACAAAGCTGAAGAGTAGCAAAAATGGCGGGCCTGTCTGACACCACTGGGATCTCAGTCCTAGGAAAGTGCAGAGCTGCTGCCAGCCAGATAGCTCAGGTAGCAGTGGGTGGCTGGGGTGTCAGGTCGGGAGGCCTTGTTTAGTGACAAGTGGCGGGGACGTGAACCTGCATGGAAAACAGTCTGGCTGCTTTCTCATAAGGCAGCTGCTCAGTGCTGGTGACCCATGTTAGTCATTAATCGTTTTGCTCCCTCAGGAGCCTGAGAGCAGTGGGGGTGGGAGCTGCAAAGCAGCAAAACTGACAAGCATGTCTCCTCCCTCTGGGAGCTCCATCCCAAGGAAGTGCAGGGCTGCTACCAGCGGAGAGCTCAGGAAGGCCTGGGATGGCCAGGCTAGGGTCCCAGGCCAGTTGGCCTTGTCTGGTGAGGTGCAGTGTAGGTGGGGCCTGCCAGTAGTCCGTCTGCTCCTCAGCCCCGTGGATTCAGCCTGTATCCTGGGGGTGTGTGAAGGACCCTGGCCTCATCTATTGCCGAAGCTGCAGCCATTGGTGCCAGGATGTCCAGGGGTCCAATGACCCCCAGATTCAGTGTGTGCCTGAGAGTAGCTCTGCCCAGACTTTTCGTAGCTCTCTTTGTCAGTCTGGAAGCAACCGGGGTACTACAGGGGATCTCCTGAAGCCAGGGTTGCAAAGGTACTTAGCAAAGTGCCAGAGTATGGGTTCCTGGGGGCTTTCACTCACTCATCATTTCCCTGCAGTGGGAAGACCCCTGACCCACA
Organism: Rhinopithecus bieti; assembly: GCF_001698545.2. Classification (NCBI taxonomy): domain Eukaryota; kingdom Metazoa; phylum Chordata; class Mammalia; order Primates; family Cercopithecidae; genus Rhinopithecus; species Rhinopithecus bieti. Next base: position 2,159,621 of record NW_016804424.1, on the reverse strand, counting down.
CCAGTCCTGGGTAGGTTCATCCTGTCTCATTTTACTCTGTTTTCCATGCTTCACATTTCTACCTTGATGAATCCCAATGTGTCAAGTTGGAAGATCCAGTTGAAGAGCTGATGTTTACTCACCACTCTTCCTCCTCTCCACAACAGCGGCACACCCTAGTCGCTTCTAGTCAGACATCTGGCTCCCCTCCTTCTCTTTTGTTTATTAATGAAGTTGGTGAGTATTTAGAGGGCATTCCCATGACGTTTGTAACTGACACACATATTAAAATGATGTCAAATCCAGGATCCAAAAATAAATCACAGCAGGCTGTATATATAGTTTTTACAAATCCCAACTTTTTATTATTGGGTTTAAGTAACACAAAATTATGTATTGGATTAGATGTAATCTGAATGCCAAATTATCACAAAAGTTTCTAAATGCTTTCCCTCAATGTCTTTATTTATCTTATTGTGGTCAAGTTACATGTGGTCCATAGACCAACCTTGTTTTAGGAGATAGCATTTCTATTTATATTTTTTATGGTAATATACCACTTTATTGGTCTTAGTTGGCTATTAGTTTTTGATTACTTTGTATAGTGCCAAGTCCTTTTTGCTTTTTTCAGTCTGTGTTTCTTAAGGGGAAGTTTAACAGGAGTGAATCAAATACCCTGCAAATGGACCTAAGGCCAATCATACAAGTAAAGGATAAAAAAAATCACAGTAACTTCTGTAAAAATATGTAAGGGTTTAGTGAATTAAAAGGTCAGTATAAATCACTGTGAATCAGTAGGAATAATCAAATAGAAGTGGAAAGTAGATGAATATTTCATTTTGTTTTATTTTTCAGTAATATTTACTCTAGTATCATGTTTGGTTCTGTGTACATTAAAAAGAAAGAAAGGTGCAGAGTAGAAGAGAAACTCAGCCATTGCAGAACTGAACAGGGTTTAAAATTTTTGTAGCATAAATAGGGTAGCGTGATCCCTCCAGCTTTGTTCTTTTGACTTAAGATTGTCTTGGCATTGCGGGCTCTTTTTGGGTTCCATATGAACTTTAAAACAGTTTTTTTCCAATTCTGTGAAGAAAGTCATTGGTAGCTTGATGGGGATGGCATTGAATCTATAAATTACCTTGGGCAGTATGGCCACTGGCCAAAACAGCATGGTACTGGTACCAAAACAGAGATATAGACCAATGGAACAGAACAGAGTCCTCAGAAATAATACCACACATCTACAGCCATCTGATCTTTGACAAACCTGAGAGAAACAAGAAATGGGGAAAGGATTCCCTATTTAATAAATGGTGCTGGGAAAATTGGCTAGCCATAAGTAGAAAGCTGAAACTGGATCCTTTCCTTACTCCTTATATGAAAATTAATTCAAGATGGATTAGAGACTTAAATGTTAGACCTAATACCATAAAAACCCTAGAAGAAAACCTAGGTAAATACCATTCAGGACATAGGCATGGGCAAGGACTTCATGTATAAAACACTAAAAGCAATGGCAACAAAAACCAAAATTAACAAATGGGATCTAATTAAACTAAAGAGCTTCTGCACAGCAAAAGAAACTACCATCAGAGTGAACAGGCAACCTACAGAATGGGAGAAAG
>NW_016804424.1:2090077-2156745 GCF_001698545.2 Rhinopithecus bieti | reverse complement strand
GCACTATTCACAATAGCAAAGACTTGGAATCAACCCAAATGTCCATCAGTGACAGACTGGATTAAGAAAATGTGGCACATATACACCATGGAATACTATGCAGCCATAAAAAAGGATGGGTTTGTGTCCTTTGTAGGGACATGGATGCAGCTGGAAACCATCATTCCCAGCAAACTATCGCAAGAACCGAAAACCAAACACCGCATGTTCTCACTCATAGGTGGGAATTGAACAATGAGATCACTTGGACTCCGGAAGGGGAACATCACACACCGGGGCCTATTATGGGGAGGGGGGAAGGATGGCATTGGGAGTTATACCTGATGTAAATGACGAGTTGATGGGTGCTGACGAGTTGATGGGTGCAGCACACCAACATGGCACAAATATACATATTTAACAAACCTGCGCATTGTGCATGTGTACCCTAGAACTTAAAGTATAATTTAAAAATAGCATAAAATGCATGGATGGGTCTAGGGGAAAATAGAAACCAGATCAGAATGACATGATTAGTGTTTTCTTTTTAAAAAAGTATTTTAGAACAATGACTCTTGGGGCCGTGGGCAAGTGGCTTGGAAGCAGGGAAACCCGTCTGCAGTCTGAGACAGATGATGGAGCAAGTAACTATGGAGAAGGAGAAGTGGAGACAAATCTGAGAGTAATAAAAAAGTAAAATCTGCAGGACTTGGCTAGTTGTATATCAAGTGAGAGTTATACTTAATTTTCCCCTTTCCCCAGGAAGAAAAATAGAAAAAAGTTTTTAATAAGCAACTCCAAGAAGAGTAAACACACATAGCTATTAATTACATTTAGTCATTATGTTTAAACTTAGTTTTAATAATAATAAGTGCAAATTAAAATAAGATACCAATTTTTTCCAGCCGTGAGAGTTCAGCAAGTACTGGAATCTGGTCAAATCTCAACTTGCAGATGACAGTATAAAGGTAAGAAACAGGAAATGCCTGGGCTGATTAGTAAACATGGCCCCTTTTAATTACCTAGACAAGATAGATAACAGCACCACTATACTTATTGCCAAACATTTGTAAAATTCATGCTGAGTTTGAGATTAACTGCAGTGCTGAATCTAGACAAGCTGCCTCAGCTAGAGACAAATTGGACTAAAAATATACATGCCATTGAAGAGATCTCTGGCTCATCTGGAGCATCTGGGGAAAATTTCCAACTTATTATTTTCTAATGGTCTTCAGACATTTTGAGACCTGGCTACGTGATGTATTACTCTCAGGGACAGACAACTTTTAGTAGTATGGTATTCCTGGCCTCAGTCTCAGAAAACCTCTATAAATGCTGACTCCTTGATCCCATTTCCTAAAAATGATCATAATCCATGCTAGGCTAGGCAGCTGTGGGGATATGAGCATTCATGTACACTGATGAAGGAAGTAAACATTCAAACCAACTTTCTGCAAAGCAGTGATTTAATATGTGGAAGATACTTAAAAATAATGTTCATTCCCTTATTCCCAGTGAGATTCCTCTTCTGGAAATCTATCTTGTGGCAATAAGCAGGAATGCAGTGATAAATGTTCAAAGATGCTCATTGGAGTTTTATTTATAATTATAGCTAAATATATAAAATATTATAAATAACCTACAATAGAGGAATGGTTAAAATCTCATGCACACTAATTTTTCAAGACGAGTATAATACATTAAAATGTTAACAACATTTATCTCTGTTATAACTTTTTTATGTTTTATATTCACTACACTGAGAATGCATTACTTATATAATCAAGAAAAAAAAAACCATATTTTAAAATTCCTTTAGATCAAGCTTTATTATCTTAGACTGTAATTCTCTATTTAACAAAATATTGTTAATCCATTTCAATTTTAAAACTTGTTTTTAAATAGAGAAGACAGAAGCCAAAGGATGTGATAAGTTTAGCCTTGACTTTGTTGTTGGTTAATACTTCAGAATCTGTCCAAAATAAGTTCTCTCTTGTAGCAGCTGCAATAGTGGCTTATAAGAAAGAAAAAAGAAAGTGATCCTGACTTGCATCATTTGCTGATTTTTCATGTTGTAAATGCTCTCACTATGGCGGAAATGAAACCCCCAACATTTTAACACCCATCTTGCAAATTATCTGATGTTTAACAATTGGCTCTCCCAAGCAGTGCAAATCAGCTCCAGTGGTCCACTCACTCACATTTGATGTTCTGTCAAGTTTATTGAGCTAAATGAGGATTGTTTTGGTTGCTTTCTTTCTATATCAAAAGCTTTTTTCCTGGTAGGCTTAACTTTCCTCATGCTGTTGTTACAATTTTGTGTCATTTATGTCATTTTTAAAATTTGTCTTTCATTAAATGCCCCCTCCTTCAATATCTGTTTACCTGCAATTTAAAGTACATTCCATCTATTTCAGTATTAGTCATATTTAAAATGACTTATTTTTAATTGTGTCTTATCTCAAACTCTAAGTTGAGTGCTCACTTTCTCCAGGTTATTTATTTGTCACCAAACAGTTCTTTCCTTTCGGTCAGTTACACACCAGAGAAAAGATTTACTTGATCTGTCAATTATTCACCTCCCTTTTAAAGCTTCTTTACTGCATATTACTTATCCCTCCTAATCACTGATGCCTTTTAAGTTCTTCATGATTATTTAAAAGACAGTAGTTCATCAGTTATGCTCAACATTCCTCAGTGTTCATGGATTCAAGTACAGTAAGTCTGCTCACTTATATGTGATTTTCAAAATTTCTCATACCTACTCAGCAAGGAAAAGGTCAGGGACACTTTCTTTTTTTTTTTTTTGCATTCTTCATTATCTCTTGACTGTTTACATTTCTTTTCTCCATTTTTTTTTTTTTCTGTTGAAGTCTGATAAAGGGAAATAATCAATATCTCAAGTGTATTACAGCATCATTAATCTTGTTTCTCTACTTATAGAATTTATTTTCTCTTTGCTTTTTGCTTTTCATTCTATATATTCGTGAAAATCATCCAATTTTAATTAACTTCTATAACTTTTATTATCTCATTTATCTTATTGATTTTTGGTTATGTTTTAACTGTGGAGATTGAGTTAAAAACTATTGGTTTTGTTTTTCTCTTTATTTTAAAATATAATATTTTTACTATTAGTTTTAAAGGCAATATCTAGCTATTTTGAAGTTATTTTAAAAGTGATTAATTTTAAAAAGAATAATCAAAAGGAAATCAGCCCACAATATCTGTGACAAAAGTTACATGCAAAATGTTTATTTTTATCTGTGTAAAAAAGCAGAGGATAAAAAGGGGATGCGAAGAGTTGGGCTTGCTTAGAATTTCAGGTGACGTCTCATCTTTAGAACAATGTTATTTAATGCTTCTTTTCTCTGAAAGGATATATAAACATTCTGAACTTATTTTTAGAAAGATTGTCAATCCCTGATTAAAATCACATTTTAACTTCTCAAGTTTATATAAATAAGCTCTATATCTAATGAATAGTAGTGATATTTCCCTTGGGGAAATCTTCCAATGTCTTCTACATCATTGAGAGATAATAATCCATGGGTATTGCCTGTTTCTGCATATCTGGTGAGTAGAGGTACTTATCGTCCTTTATCCTGAACTATCTTTTCAAGAATGTTTGTACAAAGTAAATCCTTAGATGACAGAGACAGTGTCTTCCTATGGTGCAAAAGGAGGTTAGGCATTCTTACTGCTCATTATAAAACATCTGGGTTCCCTATGCTTAGTATTCTTCTCCTGTAATAAGATCTACTGTATGTGCAGGTAAACATCTGTCCACCTTTACACCTCCCCATGAGAACTGGGGCTCAGGGAGCCAGCACAAAAATGCTGTTAACCTTATTACTGCTATTGATGTAATAAAATGTATGTTTTATCTCTGCCCTAGGAATCTTGTTTTTTTGACCAGTATCCACGAAACTATGGCAGGTCAACTTTGTAACATGCAAGTTGGGTTAAAATCTGAGACCTTTTGCCATGCTTTACACAAATGATAGACCCTCATTGGCTATGAAATAAAATGATTTCTTGTAACAAACTTCCTAAACCACCTCATTACCTTCTTATCACTCCATTCCTGTTCTGTGAGTAAGCCAGATTTGATTTCATCCATAAAGAGTGAGATACTAAAAACTAACTGCAGTCAGTTGCTGCTATACAAGAGCAGGTGATCAGGTAAGTGTTGGACTGAGAACTACAAAACTAAATGATTTAAGAGGAAACTAAAGTCTCAGCTGTGTGCTAGTAAATAAAAATAGCACATGGAAACCCATGGTAATTTATAAATCAGAAATGGGGCAACTTCTTTGACTTCAGATGCAGAGCGGTTTACCAGGTTAAGAAACATTGCTATAATCAACGCTGCAATTGGAAAGGACAGCTGGTGATCAGGACTGAGACAATATAGAACCTTTGTGAGAATCAGAACTTTACCTACCTAGGCAGATGCAGCTTACCAGTTTGAATTGCTGAAAGTGCCTTTGTGCAGGCACATAGTGCTGCTCCAGGGTTCAGAGTGTGATAACTCTAAGCAAATCTTGGTGATTTCAGCCTACACTCAGTTTCTCAGCTGAGAAACTGATCAGCATCATAGGGAAGATCACAGAAACCACACAATCTCAAGCAGGAGCCATGTAATTTTCACTTTCTGTGTCTCTGTGACTTACTAATAACAATAGCTATAATTTATTTAGCATATGCTATGTGCCAGGCACTATTTAATTTTAGCCTCAAAACAACTGTATAAAAGAAGTATTGTTACTAACTTTATTTTACAAATGAAGAAAATGAGATTTCCAGTGACCACTTAGACTATAAGTAGGAAAGGCCACGCTAAACTCAGGTCTGACTCCAAAGTCCTTGTGAATAACGATCACACTCTACTGCCTTTAGTATCTACACCATCCAATCTGAAANTTACATGCAAAATGTTTATTTTATCTGTGTAAAAAAGCAGAGGATAAAAGGGGATGCGAAGAGTTGGGCTTGCTTAGAATTTCAGGTGACGTCTCATCTTTAGAACAATGTTATTTAATGCTTCTTTTCTCTGAAAGGATATATAAACATTCTGAACTTATTTTAGAAAGATTGTCAATCCCTGATTAAAATCACATTTTAACTTCTCAAGTTTATATAAATAAGCTCTATATCTAATGAATAGTAGTGATATTTCCCTTGGGGAAATCTTCCAATGTCTTCTACATCATTGAGAGATAATAATCCATGGGTATTGCCTGTTTCTGCATATCTGGTGAGTAGAGGTACTTATCGTCCTTTATCCTGAACTATCTTTTCAAGAATGTTTGTACAAAGTAAATCCTTAGATGACAGAGACAGTGTCTTCCTATGGTGCAAAAGGAGGTTAGGCATTCTTACTGCTCATTATAAAACATCTGGGTTCCCTATGCTTAGTATTCTTCTCCTGTAATAAGATCTACTGTATGTGCAGGTAAACATCTGTCCACCTTTACACCTCCCCATGAGAACTGGGGCTCAGGGAGCCAGCACAAAATGCTGTTAACCTTATTACTGCTATTGATGTAATAAAATGTATGTTTTATCTCTGCCCTAGGAATCTTGTTTTTTTGACCAGTATCCACGAAACTATGGCAGGTCAACTTTGTAACATGCAAGTTGGGTTAAAATCTGAGACCTTTTGCCATGCTTTACACAAATGATAGACCCTCATTGGCTATGAAATAAAATGATTTCTTGTAACAAACTTCCTAAACCACCTCATTACCTTCTTATCACTCCATTCCTGTTCTGTGAGTAAGCCAGATTTGATTTCATCCATAAAGAGTGAGATACTAAAACTAACTGCAGTCAGTTGCTGCTATACAAGAGCAGGTGATCAGGTAAGTGTTGGACTGAGAACTACAAAACTAAATGATTTAAGAGGAAACTAAAGTCTCAGCTGTGTGCTAGTAAATAAAATAGCACATGGAAACCCATGGTAATTTATAAATCAGAAATGGGGCAACTTCTTTGACTTCAGATGCAGAGCGGTTTACCAGGTTAAGAAACATTGCTATAATCAACGCTGCAATTGGAAAGGACAGCTGGTGATCAGGACTGAGACAATATAGAACCTTTGTGAGAATCAGAACTTTACCTACCTAGGCAGATGCAGCTTACCAGTTTGAATTGCTGAAAGTGCCTTTGTGCAGGCACATAGTGCTGCTCCAGGGTTCAGAGTGTGATAACTCTAAGCAAATCTTGGTGATTTCAGCCTACACTCAGTTTCTCAGCTGAGAAACTGATCAGCATCATAGGGAAGATCACAGAAACCACACAATCTCAAGCAGGAGCCATGTAATTTTCACTTTCTGTGTCTCTGTGACTTACTAATAACAATAGCTATAATTTATTTAGCATATGCTATGTGCCAGGCACTATTTAATTTTAGCCTCAAAACAACTGTATAAAAGAAGTATTGTTACTAACTTTATTTTACAAATGAAGAAAATGAGATTTCCAGTGACCACTTAGACTATAAGTAGGAAAGGCCACGCTAAACTCAGGTCTGACTCCAAAGTCCTTGTGAATAACGATCACACTCTACTGCCTTTAGTATCTACACCATCCAATCTGAAATAAAAGCTTTTTTTGATTGCAGCTTTTTTATGAACTTTTTTCTCCCCTTTCTTTTGCTCTTAAGTCTCTCTTTAATTAATACTTGTAAAGTAGTCCTTTATTGCCTTTTATTATTGGTATGATGATAGTAGAATCCAACCAGCAGAGTTTAATTGTACTGCTAATCCCTTTGTTTTGTGCTGTTTGCTTTGTTATGTCTTTTTTTTCTGCTAGAATAAAAGTTTGGCTGTTTCTAAAATGTAACGTGTTTAAAATTTTATACTTCCATTTGATATAACCATCTAGTATTTTGAAAATGACAAAATTCTTTACATAAATACTAATATTCTTAANCATGGGTATTGCCTGTTTCTGCATATCTGGTGAGTAGAGGTACTTATCGTCCTTTATCCTGAACTATCTTTTCAAGAATGTTTGTACAAAGTAAATCCTTAGATGACAGAGACAGTGTCTTCCTATGGTGCAAAAGGAGGTTAGGCATTCTTACTGCTCATTATAAAACATCTGGGTTCCCTATGCTTAGTATTCTTCTCCTGTAATAAGATCTACTGTATGTGCAGGTAAACATCTGTCCACCTTTACACCTCCCCATGAGAACTGGGGCTCAGGGAGCCAGCACAAAAATGCTGTTAACCTTATTACTGCTATTGATGTAATAAAATGTATGTTTTATCTCTGCCCTAGGAATCTTGTTTTTTTGACCAGTATCCACGAAACTATGGCAGGTCAACTTTGTAACATGCAAGTTGGGTTAAAATCTGAGACCTTTTGCCATGCTTTACACAAATGATAGACCCTCATTGGCTATGAAATAAAATGATTTCTTGTAACAAACTTCCTAAACCACCTCATTACCTTCTTATCACTCCATTCCTGTTCTGTGAGTAAGCCAGATTTGATTTCATCCATAAAGAGTGAGATACTAAAAACTAACTGCAGTCAGTTGCTGCTATACAAGAGCAGGTGATCAGGTAAGTGTTGGACTGAGAACTACAAAACTAAATGATTTAAGAGGAAACTAAAGTCTCAGCTGTGTGCTAGTAAATAAAAATAGCACATGGAAACCCATGGTAATTTATAAATCAGAAATGGGGCAACTTCTTTGACTTCAGATGCAGAGCGGTTTACCAGGTTAAGAAACATTGCTATAATCAACGCTGCAATTGGAAAGGACAGCTGGTGATCAGGACTGAGACAATATAGAACCTTTGTGAGAATCAGAACTTTACCTACCTAGGCAGATGCAGCTTACCAGTTTGAATTGCTGAAAGTGCCTTTGTGCAGGCACATAGTGCTGCTCCAGGGTTCAGAGTGTGATAACTCTAAGCAAATCTTGGTGATTTCAGCCTACACTCAGTTTCTCAGCTGAGAAACTGATCAGCATCATAGGGAAGATCACAGAAACCACACAATCTCAAGCAGGAGCCATGTAATTTTCACTTTCTGTGTCTCTGTGACTTACTAATAACAATAGCTATAATTTATTTAGCATATGCTATGTGCCAGGCACTATTTAATTTTAGCCTCAAAACAACTGTATAAAAGAAGTATTGTTACTAACTTTATTTTACAAATGAAGAAAATGAGATTTCCAGTGACCACTTAGACTATAAGTAGGAAAGGCCACGCTAAACTCAGGTCTGACTCCAAAGTCCTTGTGAATAACGATCACACTCTACTGCCTTTAGTATCTACACCATCCAATCTGAAATAAAAAGCTTTTTTTGATTGCAGCTTTTTTATGAACTTTTTTCTCCCCTTTCTTTTGCTCTTAAGTCTCTCTTTAATTAATACTTGTAAAGTAGTCCTTTATTGCCTTTTATTATTGGTATGATGATAGTAGAATCCAACCAGCAGAGTTTAATTGTACTGCTAATCCCTTTGTTTTGTGCTGTTTGCTTTGTTATGTCTTTTTTTTCTGCTAGAATAAAAAGTTTGGCTGTTTCTAAAATGTAACGTGTTTAAAAATTTTTATACTTCCATTTGATATAACCATCTAGTATTTTGAAAATGACAAAATTCTTTACATAAATACTAATATTCTTAATTTTAAGCTATTTTTTGTCTTTTTCTGTGCTTAGCATTTCTGACTTTTAATAATAAAACCAAATTGTCTCAATTAATTCTTTTGATTTTCTATTCTTATGTCTGGAAAAAACATACCTTTTTGAATTCTCTGCTTCCCAGAATTCAGTAAAAGCTCATTAAGTTTTGGTCTCTTGAATAAAGAATTAATAATAACTTGAAATTAAATAGGCTCAAATGATCTATATTTTAAAGTTAGGGCATGTGTCATGGGTGCAACTTGATTCTCCTAAATCCACTGAGTTTTTTCTTATCCTCTCTATTTACACCTACCTTGCTTCTGTGAAAAAGAATGAGGACGTCTTTTGAGGGAGTTTGTCCAACGTAACTCTTTCTGCAACTAAAGGAAATTCAGCTACTGCTGATGGACAAAGCAAGCACAGACAGACATAAGGAATGAAACTCTACTGCAGGGGTCTCAAGGGACATGTCTTTTTATGTTTATCAATAATCAGTATTGCTTTCTTTCCTTTGTAGAAAGAATCAGCTATTCTTTTGACATTGTATTTTTAGAACTTCAAAAGAAAAACTCTCCGTGTATCTTTCACTCTCTCCATCTCTCTCGTTCTCTCTCTCTCTATATGTGTGTGTGTGTATGTATGTATGTATAAAATGATTATTAGGATATTATGATTAATACAGTTACTTTCACTTAAAAATGTATTTGAAAAGACTTTAGATTAATGAGCTCCTAACATTTTTATCTCTAGTGGCTGGATTCATATTCCAAATAATACATTTTTTACTCCTCTAATTAGTTTTTGGATCATCATTAATAATGGACTATGAGAAAATTCAGAAATGAAATGCTAAGGGAACATTTTAAATCAAACAACAAAAGTCAAATATTCTTTTTTGATCTCATAGCATTAAATAGTAAAATAAGCTATAATTTTCAGTATTTACATTGACATTTTTGTTATTGAATGTCTAAGTTTCACTCACAGTGATTACTTTCTGTACTCTTTTATCAATATCTAAGTATTGTCTCATTAGATGCAATTGGCATAAAATTTATAAAAATGGAGCATTACTGCAGTACTTAAAATTATGACGTTCCAATAATAATGGTATAATTAAGTCATCACATTCCAGATATTTACTGCTGCATCAAATTCTGTTAGCTTGATATATTAATAAAATTACTCTGCTTTGTGAGAAGGATACATATAAAATAAGCCTCAAAAGATTTTCACGTGAAAAGAATTTGATTCACATTTATTAGCTTTATGAGGCATAATAACCTCTAATGGTACAAGAAACCAAAAATATGCAATATTGCCATGGAGTTAAAGAATCTTCTAGTTGTGACAGCAACCAACTTAACGAGCCGATTCTAGCAATAATTGAGTTTCTGTGCTTTTCTTTTAATTTCACTACCTGATGATACCTGAGAGCAGTAGACTTTACTTCAGAATCCCATTAGGTACCATTATGAGATCCTATTTCCTGGGGTTTTAAAATCTAATTGTCAGTCAATGTGTTACAGTAAGCCAAGCTTTCATTTGATTCTCATGGCTCTACACAGTGGGAAAAAAACAAAAGAAGTATGTTCCATCATCCTGTCAAGGAGGTTTCTTAACAAATTACCTTTCCCCTCAAAAGAAAACACAGAGAGACTTTTTTGTTGCTTTAACAATTCTCATAGTTCGTATCTTCCTTTCTAAGCTATTAAAGGGAACAAAAACTGAAAACCCATACACTAGCACAGACATCCTGACAACTGATGTCCTTAAGATATATGAAGAAATTTAAGTATTCAATAACTGTATGAGACTAGCTGTGCTTCTTAAAAATATTTTAGATCTATTCATAAACCTATGCTTCATCTAAAAAAAAGTATACAACACATATTTTATTTGACCTGGAAGAACATTTGATTTAAAGGTTTAAAATAATTATTTCCTTTTATTGTAGATATTTTGTGATGAAAGATGTCTTCTGTATCTTTTTTGGGGGAACAGTTTATCACTATTTTCTAGTTCTAGCACATTGCTGGATTTTGAAATTCACACATTTTGAGTGCAGTCCAATTAATGTTGTATTTCCATAAGTCTCACCATTGCTACAAATCCAGAGTAAGCGACTCAAAGCTAGGGGCAGATTAAGTTATATACTAAATTAGCTGGATATTTTTGTAAACCCTGGGTAGATATATTTAGGCTACAATTATTTCACATAAAATAATTTTACAAAGGTAAAATTTATCTGTGGGCTGGTATAATTCATAGATTTCTTACTGCTTTTTCATTGCATTTAGAAACACTCCTCCAGTGGTTTTAAACAAAAGCCTTTCAAAGATTGCAGAAAGAACAAACTACTGCTTAAACATTATGACAGCAATTGCTTATTTATCACAATCCCCATTGGACTAAGAAATAAGGAATGAAGACATGCCTGTCTTCCTTCAAAATCTTAAAGATCTTGGTCATTTGCTTTTAGTTTGTGATGGGGAGACTTGGTTTATAACCCTTCCTTCAAAATCTTAAAGATCTTGGTCATTTGCTTTTAGTTTGATGGGGAGACTTGGTTTATAAGAGGCCTCAAATTGGTCTGTCAAAACATACTGAAGAGGCCCTAGGTTCTGGTGGAGGAGTCAGCACAGCATGTGTGTTTGTTTGTCACGTATGCAGCTGTCCTGCTGTGATTTTTCCAGGTTTCATTGAATGCATTAAGTTATATAAGTATGAGCTCAGCACTCAGGTCCCTCAGACAGTCTGTCATAGACTCTCATGATCTATAGTTATAGTTCCCCTCCAGCAGCAGTAGGAACAGCAACACGCAAAAGCAAGATATGACGTGCACTCTGGGCAGGAGCTAGCCTTAACTAACAGGACTTCCAGTTGCTGAATTTCCCATTTATCCGCACAGACTTCTTAAGCCATTAAAGAGCTCAGACCAGTGAATTTTTTCCCAATGAATATATAAATAGAAGGAAAAAAAAAAACCCAAACTTATAACACCAACAGAGCAACAGACCTTTAGAAATGCAAAATCTGGAGTGAAAGCAGTAACAGAGTAACTCCTAAAATAAACCTTCAGACTTTCAGTAATTCTTAGATGTTAGGAATAAGAGTTAGTCATAGAGAAAAATGTTAATTTTTTGAACAATCACTTGTATCAAGCACTGTGTTTTCTATTTTTTTCGTTAACTATTTGCAATAGTCTAATGAAGTGGACACACCTTCTCCATGATACAAATACAAAAGCTGTCATTGCCAGAGATTTTCAAGGTTACCTAGTCGGTAAATAGCTAACATGGTTTTAAACTCAGATCTTCATGATTCCAAAGTCTGTGCTCACTATACCCAAAGGCCCATTAAAACTCATAGTCCTAAATCCATGAAAAATATAAGTACTATAAACCGTAGGGAAAGAAAAAAATTACATTTTATTATAATGCTTTTCTTCAGGTTTTAATACATCTCTGCTTACAGCACTTTTCATTGACTTTTTTGACTCCAAAGGCATTGATAAATGCTTAACCACAAGCATTTTATTTTGTATACTGTGCTGAACTCACTCTACTTTGGGCTGATGTCTTTGAAATATAAATAAAGTATAAATAGACTTGAAATATGCTGTGAGTCCCTGCTATACAAACAAAGATTTAGAACATCAGCATATCACATTATAAGAAAAACCAGACATGAATATCAGATCAGACTCTGTCCTTTAAAAGGCAGAAGGCAAATGGATGTTTAGTCACCACTTTTCTTACATTATTAGGCCAAATATAAGAATTCATGACAAGATGATACATTGATGTTACCACTTGTTGGTTTACATCTACATATTTAATTCTATTGGGATGGTGATAGTATACACATAACTTTTCTAAGCATCATTTTGTCATTTGGCAGTGATTTATTGTTGACCAAATAATTTACTTTCCAAGCAAGGCTATTAATAGTATTCTGGAACAAAAGCCGTAAACGAGAATGTCCCAGGAAAACCGTGGTATACGGTCATTCTGTTTATGAAATGCCTATTTTGTGTTTAGGTTTATTTTAGGGATTGTGGAAGGACATAAAGAAATTGAAGAATGACCTCAGAAGTTAACCATATTGTTAGAGAAGCAAAATTTACCAATGGTATATCTAGAAGATGATCTAAAAGAGGATACAACTAACTGCTAAACATAAAGTACTTTCTAAAAGTACTGTTTTAATTTCAATAGAGGAAAGTTCCCTGTGGAAAGAATTCATGCCGGAAAAATAAGTGAATTTTGCTGAGTATAGGAATCTGGATTAACACACAGAGAAAAGCTAAAATGTAAGTAGTATTAATTGAATACAGTTAACCTCTTTTTTATTTCCACAGCCTGATTAATAATTCCACTAGATCACAAAAGGGTTATGAATAGATATGAAAGGTGACAGTAATAGAAGAAAACTGGATTATTGTCCATGGTTGAAAATATGTTGGACTTAAGTGAGAAAACAGATTAATATCTTCTAACACTATATCATAACTCTAAGTTTTCAAAATGTTTCTTTTGTATTCAATGAATTCACCCCAGAAGAGGCATATAAAAAACCTGGTGCTACAACTTGTTACATTAAAAAAAAAATCACCCCAAAACTCAGTCTTTGAAACCAGAATGTGTTTTCATTGCCACAAAGTCTATGGAGTGACAGTGGTTCAGCCGATGTCGATAGGGCTTGCCTGTACAGTTCTGCTTCAGGTTGTGTATTGGTTACACTTGGATCCAGTCTGTGGTTCAATTCAGGTCTCATCTATGTTTGCTTGTTCTGTGACCCAGAGGCACAGCGGCTACCTCGGGCATGTTATTTTCAAGGCAAGGCACTGGAATAGAGTGAACAAAACCACACACAAGTATTTAAAACTTCTGCTTGTGTCATGTCCACTAAGAGTTCATTGGTTTAAACTAGTTACATAGTCTGGCCTAACATCATGGAATGGGGAAATACACACCATCTACAGAGTAGTGTAAATACTTATTGAGCAAAAATTTAAATGATCACAGGAACTATCTATAGAATGGGATAGAATTATCCCTCATTCTATGTATATTATCTTTAAATAGAGTTTCCATCTTGCCATTTCTGATTCTGTTGTTGATTCTCCAGAACCAATTATTTTAGATACCTAATGATTACGTAAAGGCCAGAAGAGTATCAATCAGAGGCTCCATATGTAAACAGGTTTCACATTTGGACAAAGAATAAAAACTAATATTTACTATCTCCATCTTATTGGAGAGTATGGGGAAACACTTTTCTGTTTAAATAAACATTTATTTATTCAAAAAATTTTCTTTGAGCATCTACTCAATGCTGGACACTGTTACTAGTACCAGACTGTAAGAACAGAAACATAAAAGTTGCCCTGGAGCAGCCCACAGTCTGTATCAGGAGGCAATGTATGAGCAAGCACAACCTCACAATGTAAGTTTAACTTAGCTGTAGTGATATTGATAATGTTATTAATAACTGCAAACCTGCAGAGGGAGTACCATGGACATGACACTTTCTGCAACTAAAGTGAACCAGTTAAGTAATAGTGATACAGTTTGTAATAAAGCAGGCTCCAGGACAAGAGCTACAGATCCTCATTGTTCTTTTCAGTCACAGTACTAGAACCTTAAAAGAACTGATTAATTGTTTAATAATACCATTCAATCTGGAGAGTGATTTATTAAATATGTTTTTATTCTGTTTTAATGATTTCCCTGGTGTCCAGTGGTTATTTAAGATAGAAATGATAGGTTTTATATTAACATTTTTACACAAAGGGGCTGAACGATTTAGGACACTGGTTGTCAAAGCTTAATGTAATTTTTTTTTTTTTTTTTTTTTTTTTTTTTTTTTTTTTTTTTTTTTTTTTTTTGAGGTGGAGTCTCGCTCTGTCGCCCAGGCTGAAGGGCAGTGACGCAATCTCGGCTCACTGCAAGCTCCGCCTCCCGGGTTCACGCTATTCTCCTGCCTCAGCATCACGAGTAGCTGGGACTACAGGCGCTGCCACCGTGCTGGGCTAATTTTTTGTATTTTTAGTAGAGACGGGTTTTCACCGTGGTCTCGATCTCCTGACCTCGTGATCCGCCCTCCTCGGCCTCCCAAAGTGCTGGGATTACAGGCGTGAGCCACCGCGCCCGGCCAGAAACAGGCTCTAAAGAGAGAGCTCGAGGAATAGCAATTCCCGTACATCGTGAGCTGACGCAAGGGTATAAAAGACCCCTGCTCCAGAAATCTACAGGGACCTTTTTGCCCCGCTATCCAAACAAACCCAGATATCCCCGCGTGGGCTTGAGAACCCCCTGCCTCGTCAGGAACATTACACTGCGTTTCCCTCTGCTNTTTATTATTTTTTTTTTTTTTTTTTTTTTTTTTTTTTTTTTTTTTTTTTGAGGTGGAGTCTCGCTCTGTCGCCCAGGCTGAAGGGCAGTGACGCAATCTCGGCTCACTGCAAGCTCCGCCTCCCGGGTTCACGCTATTCTCCTGCCTCAGCATCACGAGTAGCTGGGACTACAGGCGCTGCCACCGTGCTGGGCTAATTTTTTGTATTTTAGTAGAGACGGGTTTTCACCGTGGTCTCGATCTCCTGACCTCGTGATCCGCCCTCCTCGGCCTCCCAAAGTGCTGGGATTACAGGCGTGAGCCACCGCGCCCGGCCGCTTAATGTAATTTTTAAAAAAATCACCCAGGGTAGCTTGTGAACAAATATAATGTTAAAGGCAAGTTCAAGGCTTACATTCTCAATATTCTAGTATGGTATTATGGAGTGAGGCCCAGTACATTGTACTGTTAATAATCAATCCCTTCCTTCTCATTCCCCAGGTCATTCTGAGGGAGAGAGAACTTGTTTCAAATGTAGATACATTACTTTATTCCAAGGCATTAGTGTTAATATTGGCAATGGAATTTGCAAAATTCTGCCTTATCATTATCCAGTATGATGATTTAGAATCACATGTTCGGTGTTGTAAATGAAGGTTCAGTTTCATAGGGGCCAGGACGACCCATTAAAGGTTAAATGAAAAGTGAAAAAATGACTGACTGACCTTGCCTAGAGCAGAGAGTCTCCTTAATTGAATGGCATATGTGTAACTTCTGCTCACATTTAAATATATTTAAGAGTAATTAAAAGAAATCCAATTAAAATACATAGACACAAGTTAAGAAAATTTGACAAACTACATTTTAAATAGAAAATATTTAAGAGAATAAAAATAGTACAAATTGTAATAAAAAATTAATTAAGAATGAGAGACAGGAAAAGCTCAAAGTATAAGTAAACACCACAAGATAACACTTATACTGGTGAAAGTTTTAGGGAAAAAACTAGGTAAATGATGTATGCAAAGCTAAGTAAAAGGAAAAAAAGATAAATGAAAAAATAAGTTACTGAGAAAAGACAAAGCAGGCTAAGAAGTTTTAAGATATGGTAGAACAGTTAAGGCAATAAAATATGTTATTTTAAAAAAAAACACAGAATGACTAAGAGATTTAAAAAAACATAATTGCAAAGGAAATCAAGATAATAAAATGGAAATATAAAAATATTGAGTGCAAAGAAGAAAAAAGCTAAAGGAGAAAAACGTCAAAGCTAAAGAAGGCAATAATAGTAAATCTAAGACCCACTGTCTGCATGAAGCAGCAACAGGGTGTTATATATCCGCTGAAGAAGCTTGCACATTTACAGTCACTGTTTGGGCCATTGTTTCAGAACCTAGAAACCTGTCTTCAGGGCCAGGGGTCAGAAAGCAAAACTCTTTTTTTTTGTCCTTGCCCTCACACTCGTGGCATTCAGCTTGCTACATTATCTGTAGAGAAAGCTCAAAAACCAAACACTTTCTGGGCCACAATCTTTAACCCCCTGCAACAACTCCATACATTCCCTTCCGCTATTAAGCAGCATGGTCCTTTGAGAAAGTCGTTTTTCTCTGTGTGCAAAACACCCCAGTTTGTTGATGAGAATGGGAGAAGAGTACTTTCCTCTGCCAACTGGATAGCTTACTTATATCCCACCTACTGTATAGAGCTTATATGTATCTGAAAAATGAAAGGGTCTTATTGGTTTTAGAAAAGAGTTAAAAGCTTTAGGTAACAATCTTAAATATTAATTGATAGTAATTTTCATTATTAATATTAAAAGATCCCTGAAGTAGCTCAGATAATCTCTGACAATATGGGTATAGAGGTTGTCTTATACTTTGTCACTCAGAGTTATTGAGCTTACTTGAATATTCCTGACACTTAATAAATATTAGTTTTTTTCTTCCTTCCTTCATTTATTCACTGACTTGACAGATATTCACTGAGCACCAACCATGTATCAGGAAATGTACTAGGTGCTGATATATAAAGGTAAACAGGATAAACCAGGGGATTATTTTAATGAAGCTAATATCTTGAAAGATGACTTAGATAACAAAAAACAATAAACAGCCACAATATCAGATAGGGATATGTCTTATGGAGAGATTTAATTGTGTTGCTATGCTAGTGAGCAGCTCAGCTGTAAGGTACAGCGTAGATGCCTGTGAGAATATGATTTTCAGGCTGAGCTGTGAATCTCAAAACTATGCCACTCATTTGTAACTAAAGGAGAAAAGTCCTGAAAGGGGAATGAGCTCACCGTGCTCTAGGAACTGAAGGACAGCCAATGCGGCCGGAGCAGAGTGGGAAAAGAGAGGTGGTATAAAATGACATTGGCAATGTATGCAAAGGCCAAATCAGAAAGGTCTTTCTGAACCTGATTAAAAGGTTGTATTTTATTTAAATGCAACAGGAAGTCGTTGAGGGGTTTTAAACAGGGGATTGCCATGACCCGATTCACATGATTACGGCAATCTTGCTCTTGCTGCTGTGTGGGAATGACTCAGACAGGACAGGAATGGAATCAGGAGGTTAGTTCACTTTGAGACCTGTGGTAGCAGTTTACTCAAAGAGATCATATGGGGTGGAAAAAGTTGTGATGGGAAGAAGTGGTATGATCTGCATACATCTCAGATGGCAAAGTCCACAGAGCTTTCTGCTAGCTGGTATAGAAAAAGAGGAACTTAAAGTATTATTTTTTTAAGCAACCAAATGGATGATTGCTATTCTTGAGAGTGGGGAGCATTGGGAAAGGGAGAAGACTTGGTGGGAATCAAAGTGAGGTAAACAGGATTGGACAGATTATGTCTAACATGCCTGAGTAGTTAATCCACCTAGTGATATGGGGTTCTGGGCAGAGAGAAACTATAGCTTAAATCATAACTGTGGGAACGTGTTAATTTGTTGATTGATTAGAAACTTCAGTTACTTTTTCGTCTCCTCTGATGTCACTGTTTTCTAAATAACTTCTAGTAGAATACATTCTTTGTAGTGATCTTTCTGAAGAGTTAGGCCAGACCTCTGTGTCTTCATTGTAATAACTCATTTTTGCCAATTAAGTTTGCTCATCTGTCTGACTCCCAAGGACATATCCAACTACTCTACATGACTTGTGCTCCAGAAACCTGGTTAAGAATATTTCATGAATACTCTGCATCTTGCCTAGTCTAGCACATATTTTAGGTCTTCCTTTGTCTGTAAAGGTTTACAGTTTTCTGAAAGCTTCAGTTCTTCGCAACGGGTCCCCTTCCTAAAATTTAAATACAACAGTAAATTTCTTATCACACTTTTCTCTTTCTAAAAGAGGACAAAATTATTATTGGCCTCTTAGGATTATTATGAGATATGGTATTTTAATGCAACTTCAATATATGTAGATTATTATTTTCAATATCACTGCTACTGCCAAAAACAGTCCCTGCTATCCATTTTATCGATATAAGAAAAAATAAAACATAAACAATATTATAAAGAGCTTTACCTTCAGTGATGTAATCATGTGTGTGTTTACCTTGGTTTGAGATCCTTTTTGTTGAGCTCATCTTAGCAAGAGGAAATTTAATGAAAGAATATTAGGGACTCTTACATAATTGACAGCCACCTGGGAGACAAATCTTGGGGGATGAGCAGGAATCAAAGGGGCTGTGATGGGAAGAAGACTCAGACAGCAGGGAGCTCAACAAATATCCTGAAGTTAATTGGGCCTTTCCCACGACTGCTGCTGCTGCTGCTGCTGAGCTATAAAAAATACTTCCAAAGGCACTTGCTTGTCCTATTTTGGCTAGGTCAACTTCAAAAATTCTGGGAGGGAACTCTTTGCCTGAGCTCCTCTGGAGTATAGAACAGAGATATCGGGCTCTTGTCACCTTCAATAATACAAATAAAGAACATGTCACTTCCAATAGAAAAGAAAGTTATTAAAGAAGGAGAACAAATGCTGGACTACTAAAAACTTACCAAATACTACTGTAGTCATTTGTAAATAGTGTCTTCTCAACTATCAGTCCTTTACAAATATACATTATATATATATTTAAAAATATGTAAAATACATATATATATGTGTATATGTGTGTGTATAATATATAATATGGGATATATAAAATATTAATAAATACAGTGCTTGAATAGTGTTTGGTAGAGATAATGGTTATCAATATTATTGCCAATATAAATATGACACAGGAAGTTTATGTCATCTATATAAAGTAAAACATTCACAATTTATTTTAGATTATATAGTAGCTTATTACCCTATTTTAAATAATAACCCATGGCTATTGTAAACCCAATATCTTTCAATACATATTTGCTTAAATATATAGAATTAACTTTTTAATAAATGCAATTGAATTTTTAAAGAACCAAATATCTGAAATATAATTTGAAACATTTGTTTAAAGTGCAATAGTTCATTTCACCCTAATAACTCCCCTTCTAGTTATTGCATTTTATTTTAGTGCACTGTCAGTACTATAAAGTACTGTTCTCATAATTTCCCCAGCTAAGTAATGTACAGAAAGAGGCATACATTCTTATTAATCAACAAAAGTTTCTGTCAGTCTCAGCCCTCAAATGTTAAATTGTATTCTCTTTAACAAGCCACAAAGCCCTTTTTGATATTAAAATATCTTTAATCTCATCACGGCCTGTTACACAGTCCATTCCTTTAAGGTATTAATCTCATTATGTAACCTCCCTGACCAAGTCACTCACTTTAAAAGGACTTCCCTTTTGCCATCAATTGTAAAGGCCCAAGGAAAAGAAGATAGCTCTTTCCAAACCTCAAAAGGGAAGAAAGTGATCTATTCTTTATTACACTTTATTATGTCCTTAAAAATCTTATCATGTATTAGCAGTAATATTCATGACACTGGAGTACACTTACAATAGTCAGCTCTCATGGTTATCAAAAAGCTTCACTTTAGCATTTAATCAACTCTAAAAGCCATTCATTGCTTTGGATATTCCCAGTGCAATGAACATTATCCATAAGCTTCGTGTGTGTGTGTGTGTGTGTGTGTGTGTGTGCGTGCATAGAGAAGCAAGATGGCATAGGGGATGAAACGAAACTCTAGTAGGGACTTATCTGGTTTTTAAAAGGGCATTTTAATTTCCATAATAGTTGCTCCAAAGAAACAACTGAGTGGCTGTTTAATCTACCCAGTTTAGAAAAACTTGAAAGCAGTCTTGCTTTCTGTATTTAGGGATCCTTCCAGGAAATGAGTATCTTGGCATAACCTCCAACAAAGCAGCACCCCAAAGGCTGAATTGTAGCTGTAGTAGAATCTTCTTCCTCTTATGATGGGTATTGAGACACAGACTGTTCTGTCAAATCCAAATGATCTTTTCTTTCAGTGGTGATAATATCTGTTGTTCTTCCAAAATGGAGTAGCTTCTTAGAAGCATATTCATTGAATCTAGGTTAGGAGATTTGAATTTCTGAAAGAGAATGAGACCCTTGATCCTCTACTTTTCACTTACTTCGTGAAACGTCTCTGAGGGCTTTGGGGAGCATATAAGCTACTACTATTGTCTTGTTATTATTACCATATTTTTATTAGCCTAAGTAGGAACTCAGTCCGTAAAACTAACCCATTTATCAGCCTAGAGCTAACAACACTGAAGGAAAAAGGAGTTTTGGCTCTCTAAGCAACTCAACCCCAAATCCACAGTTGCTTTTTCTTTCTGTATTTATTATATGTGACCTCTATGATGTGTTTAATACTTGATTAAACTGTATTCTTACCCCGTTTATTGTCTGGATTGCCTTTCTGTATTTGTGACCACTCATTACATACTTCGCTAATTCTATTTGTTCTTCTGAAATCTGTCTTGTGAATGTTTACCAAGCTCACAGTCTGAAAAATGAGCAAAACCTTTATTTTCTTGCTCTATGGACTTCAATTATTGCCTTTATGTCTGAGCTCTAATCTGAGATCATATTACTATTTTGATCATTATGGCTGAAATTCCTGCAAGAATATTCTGTTAGCACTTTATGTATGATATTTAAAATGCACATCCACATACAATTTTTAGTGTATGTATATTTGCCTCTGCTTACATTATAAAATCTTTGAGAGAATAGATAATTTCTCTACTCCAGTTATCCCATTATAATTCGTCATTAGTTTTACATTACAGGTGCCATATAAAGATACTATATGCTCATGATGAAGAAAATTACTCATTATAAAATAAAGTTTTGCAGCAAGCTTTGTGTTTTTACTTACTTTATTTTATAATGATCTATGTCAATATCTTCTAAGAACTAATGCTGATAATGTTAAGAAAAGCAGGAGCTGCATAGTAGTTAAAACAGTAAAAATGAATTTTACTCAGGAGTTATTGCAGTAGAGGAAGAGCTATTTGAATATATAATTGGGCTCAATTCTAAATACAACAAGGAAAAGTGGGGATGAATAACAAAGGAGCAAGTTTGTGGTAGTGGTAGAAGTGGTGGATGGAAAATGATTAAGAGGGAACATGGGAGATGAGGGTGGAATATTTGCTGAAGGCAGGTCAGGGTGATCAGATATTGAGGGTAGGGGATGTGGAATTTCATTAGATATTGAGAGGATCAGATATCAAAAGTGGGGAATTCTCTCTAAACTGACTTAGCAGAATTCTTACTGAAACTGGACAATGAAGGCCAGATAAGGATGGACACTAAAGCCCAAGATTGAAGCGTAGTTGAGAAGAGGGCTTGGAGGAGCCTGACTAGGGTTTGATGAAGGAGAGAGTATTTGTCAGCAAATACACTTATAGCTACCAAATAGCTAAAATTCATATGAATGTGCGTGACAGCATGTTAGGTCATTTGTATACATTATCTTATTTCAGTGTCACAACATTATCTTATTCAGGGCTCAGTCAGTCTGGTAATTTTCTTTATTATCTATATTGGAGCTGAAGAAATTCAGGCTCAGAATGATTAAGCCACTTGCACAAGGTCTGGCCACTAATAAGCAGTAGAGTAAAGGGTCAAACCCAGGTCTGGCTGACTCCAGAATTTTACTTCCTAACAACTTGTCAAGGAGATATCAAAGCTTCAGGGAGAAGAGCCCTAGTAATGTGGCATGATAAATTCATTGCTATCAGACCTGAAGGGAATATGTCAACTGGGATAATAATAATCATGAAACTCAGACAATATAGAGAATGGATGACAGATGAAGAGAGGGCTTCCCCAGTATGTTGGCTTTGGATGTGACCCAAGTGCTTTGCCTTCACTGGAGGATGGACACTTTTGAAATGGCTAAGGCTAAATTTTCTCCAGTACTATGGGCTGGGGACTCAGTCTAAATTAATGTCATTTATATAAGAAATGAGACAGGCATCATTTTACCCATAGGTTTAGAAGGATACAATTTTATGTTTTCCCCTTCATGTGTTACAGCATTGTATTATTTAAAAAAAAGCATCTATATATAGTCTTCAAGTTTACAGAAAAATTTTGCAAAGTTGTACGTGTTAAAATTTGCAAATTCAGAGCTTCAATTAAAATGAAATATTGCATGTTTTCTTCTCTTTGTCTTACCATTTTGTTCTTCTGGTATAGAGGCTAAAAATCAGGAGTTGTGTTCTACAAAGTTGTAAACACGCAAGCATTAACCTCATTTAAATTTCTGAATGATTTGGTGGTTGAATTTCCCAACAGTAAAGTTGCACCTAAAATTGATCTATTTCATTGTCATCAACAGATGTCCCTAAAACCGTTAGCGACTAATGAATTGCTTAAAGGACCTTAATAGCTCATTTGTCTAGTCAAAACCCCATCAACTCAACCTTTGAAAACGTATTTTTCTGTCATTAGAAAATTGAGTCCATTGTCCTTTAATTTTTAAATGACATGTATTTCAAATCAATTAAGGCAGAAAGACCAATTATCTGGTGAATTTGTGACAAGCAAAGTGTTTTGAATAGCTGATGTAAAAAGATAGCTACAATACATAGCCAACCATGTACTGATGAATCAGGTAGAGAAACCAAAAAGGAGATACAAATATGTTAGTTCCTAAAGGCCTGTTAAGTAAGATGTGTGTGTCTTCTTCCAACAGCTCCAAGTGTTTTTTTGTTTGTTTGTTTGTTTTGTTTTGTTTTAAATAATGAAAGCTTTTATTTAAAGGAGTCATCTTTTCTATACCTCTTTGAGGGATTTGAAAATATTCATGGCTTAAACGTTCTCAGTTGTATTTTATTGTTAAATACTTTTTTTCTTTTTCATCCTTATCTTCCAATATCTTGGATTATAATCTGCAATTTATTCTGTAATTGAAACACAACACTTTAATTTATAAAATTCATTCTTAGAAAAAGAAACCAGAGATGTTTTCCTTTCTTGTTTCTGTATTATCTATACATCTGATCCAAATTATGGATCAGATAAATACATAGCTATGCAAAACTTCAGTATGTTTATTGTAATTTTTGTAAAGGCTACCATCAAGGGATTTTAATGCACTTTTAATTGTCATAGTGGCACTGAAAAAGTGGATATATTTAGCAAGTTAAGAATAAGCCCTTTGCTTTCATTCTTGCAAAACAGTTACATGAATGCAAACATGTAGTGAGGAAACGTATTTGTACTTGTAAGATACTCCAATTACATGATATATTATTGATAACAACATTTCCTTATTTTTGTTCGTACTGACTTCATGTAATATATCTTATTGAAGAAAACAAGCTTTTACTTAGAAATTATCTCATTTAGCAAGAAATAGATGAAAAATATCCTAGATTTAATTTATACCACCAAGTTGTTTTACTCTTAATTTAATTAAGCCATTTTTTTTGTTGAAAAGTAATTAAAAGGGTGATATGGCAGGAAATGCCTTGCTGAATAAAAGACTTTATCCTCAATGTAAAAAAATATATATATATAGTTTAAACATAGGAAAATAACATTTTTAATGTCCAATTGGGCAAGTTTTGACAAATGCATATGCTCGTGTCACTATCACCAGGATAAAAATATAGAATATTTCCATTGCAACACAAAATTTTCCTTGAGTCACTTTGTAGTCAACCTCCTATCTAATCCTTAGCTCCTGGACAACACTAATCTATAATCTGTCCCTACAGTATAGCCCCTTCCAGATAGTATTATACAGGGAATTATTTAGGATGTAGCATTTGGAGTCTTCTTGTAAATTGCATAATGCACTTTAGAATCACCTGTATTGTTGGGTTGATCAGTAGTTTGTTCCTCTTTACAGCTCAGTAGAATTCCATTTTCTAGATGCACTATGGTTTGTTCATCTTTTCCTCAATTGAGAGAAATTTATATTGTTTCTAGGTTGGAACAATTCTGAATTAATCTGCTCTAAATATTCACATAAAGGTTTTTGTGGGAACATAGGTTTTTCTTTACTTGTGTGAATGCCTATGACTATGACTGTTGAGTCTTATAGTAAGGGTAAGTTTAATTTTATAAGAAAATGTCAAACTGTTTCCACAGTGGTTGTATAATTTGTCATTTCATACAAGCAATATATGAGAATTCAGATTGCGCTACCTCTTTGTCAGCTCTTGGTGGTCTCAAATAGGGCTGTTGTGGTATCTAGTTGCAATGTTAATTTGCACTTCTCTAAGGGCTAATGGTGTTGGGCATCTTTTCATGTCCTGATTTGCCATTCTTTTGTGGGTGATTTATTTGTTTTTTAGTTGTTAGTTTTCTTACTAAGTTTTAGAAGATGTTTATATATTCTGGATATGTGCTTTTTTGTTGTTGTTGTTGTTGTTTTTGTTTGTTTGTTTGCTTGTTTTTTGAGACGGAGTCTTGCTCTGTCACCCAGGCTGGAGTGCAGTGGCGCGATCTCCACTCACTGCAAGCTCCGTCTCCTGGGTTCACGCCATTCTTCTGTCACAGCCTCCAGAGTAGCTGGGACTACAGGCGCCCGCCGCCACGCCCGGCTAATTTTTTGTATTTGTAGTAGAGACGGGGTTTCACTGTGTAAGCAAGGATGGTCTCCATCTCCTGACCTCGTGATCCGCCCACCTCGGCCTCCCAAAGTGCTGGGATTACAGGCGTGAGCCACTGCGCCGGGCCTGTGGTTCGTTTTACATGTTCTTTGAACTTATTTTCTCCTAGTCTGTCACTTTTACTTCCTTCAATAGTGTCTTTGAAAGAGCAAATGTTCTTAATTTTTACGAAGTCCAACTTATTCATATTGTTTGTTTTGATTCATTCTTTTGATGTTGTATCCAAGAAGATCTCACATTAACTAGGCTCATAAATGTATTCTTCTTTGTCTTCTTCTAGATGTTTTATGGTTTTATGTATTGTGTTTAGGTGAGTGATAGATTTTGAGTTAAGTTTTGTATGTGACGTGAGGTAGGAATAATGAGCAGTTTTTTTTGTATATGAATGCATACTTTTTTTTTATCATTTTTCACTGAAGACTACCCTTTCTCCATTGAATTGCTGTTGTAACTTTGTCAAAAAATTGACCGTATATGTGTGGCTTCATTTTTAGGCTTTCAATTCTGTTCCATTGATCTATGGGTTTATCCTTTCTCCAATAAAATACTGTCTTGATTTCTGTAACTTTATCACAGGTCCAGATTTTTGGTAGTATGAGTCCTCTAACTTTGTTCTTATTCTTTTGTTTTTCTAGGTCTTCTGCATTTTCATATATAATTCAGAACAACTTATCAATATCTATGCAAAAAATCTGTTCAAATTTGGATTGGAATTGTGTCAAATCTATAGAACAGTTTAATAACTCACATATTAAAATATCGAGTCTTCCAATTCATAAATATAGTAAATCCCTCCGTTAGGTCATTTTTATTTATTTAATCAATATTTTGTTTAATCAACAGATAGATCAGACATATATTTTATTAGTTTTATGCATCAGTATTTCCTGTATTTTGCTCCTATTGTAAATGGTACTTTTAAATTTGAATTTTCAATCGATCATTTCTTTTATACTTTATTGCAGCACTATTCACAATAACAAATACCGAATTAACCTGTGTTCATCAGTGAATGACTAGATGAAGAAAATGTATTATATAGAAAATATATACTATTCAACCATAAAAAAGAATGAAATCATGTCTTTTGCAGCAACATGTATGGGAATGGAAGTTATTACCTAAAGTGGAACAACTCAGAAACAGCAAATCAAATACCACATATTCTTACTTATAAGTGGTGGCTAAATAATGTGTATGCATGGATATAGGATGTGAAATAATAGACATTGGAGTCTCAGGAGTTTGCACGAGGATTAGGGGGTGAGGGATGAGGAGTTACTCAATGGTACAATGTACATTATTTAGATGATGGTTGCACTAAAAGCCCAGACTTAGCCACTACACAATATAACCATGTAAAAAAACTTCACTTGTACCCATTACATTTATCCAAATAAAAAATAAAATAAGAAATATATTTATTTTGTGTATTGACCTTATATGCTATAGCCTTGCTAAACCCACTACTAGCTCTAATATACATTTTGTTCGTTTCTTTTATTTTTGTAGATTCCCCAGAAATTTCTACAGAGACAGTCTTCCATTCTAATTTATATACATTTTAATTATTTGTATTGCCTTATTGAACTCATACAGCCTCTGCTGTGATATTGAATAAGAATGGCACAGCAAATATTCTTGCTTTGTTTTTGGTCTTGGGTCACTGAGCATTAAGTATGATGTCAGCTTGTACATTGCTTTATAGATCACCTTTATTGATTTGGAGATGTTTGCTTCTCCTCCTAGTTTACTTAGCCTCTTTATCATGCATATGTGCTGAAATTTGTCTAGTGCTTTTTCCTACTTGCCTATGTTAAAATGATTATATAATTTTTTTCATCTTTTGTCAGTTAATCTGGTGAATTATCCTGATTACTAAGTTAAATGAATCTTGCATTCTTGGGGTAAACCTTATGCAGTCATAATGTTTCATTCTTTTTAAAGATTGTTGTATTCAATTTGCTAATATTTTCTTTATGTTTTTTTTCCTCATGTACCTGAGAGATATGTGACTTTTGTTTGTCTTTAACGTCTTTGTCTTTAATGCCTTTGGTTTAGGTATGGGAGTAATCCTGGCCCAATAAAATGAGTTGAGAAGTATTAACAACTCTTTATATTCTGGGAGAATTTGTGTACAATTGAAATTACTGTATCCTTGAATATTTGCTATAATTCACTTAGATCAGAAAATTTTATTTTTGTAATGTTTCCAATTGCAAATACAGTCTTTAATAGATACAAAAATAGTTGGATTGTCTATTTCTTCTAAACTGAATTTTAGCAGTTTGCATTTTTCAAGAAATTTGTCTATTTTATATGAATTGTCAACTTTGTGGGTGTAAAGTTGCTGTAGAATTCCAGTGTCCGTTTTGCTTTTTGTAGGGTGTGTGTGATGAAGTGATATCCCCTTTTTCTTTTCCGAAATTTGGAATTTGTGTCTCCTCCCCTGTCCCCTTTCTCCCACCCACATGCCTCCTTTTAATTTTGTCAGTCTAGCTAGAATTTCATCAATCTTACTGATCTTCACAAAGAACCAGCTTTTCATTTGGTTTATTTTTTGTTCTTAATTTCTCTAACTTCTGATTATTGTAATTTTTACCTTCTGTTTGCTTTGGATTGAATTGCTCTTTTTTTTTCTTGTTTCTAAACCTCAACTATTTTATTTGTTATCTACCTTCTTTTTGAATACAGTCCTTTGCCACATAATGACGTTTTCAGTCAACAACAGATTGTATATAATACATCAGTGGTCCCAAAGATTATAATAGAACTAAAAAATTCCTATTAATTAGTGATATAATATCTGTTGTAACATCACACTACAATGTATTACTCATGTTTGTGGTGATGCTGATGTCAGCAGACCTCCTGGGCTGCTAGTCCTGTAAAAGTATAGCGTATACATAGTACATAATACTTGATAAACTTCTATGTTACCAGTTTATGTATTTACTATACTATACTTTTAGCAATTATTTTGGAGTCTACTGCTTCTGCACATAAAATAATTTAATTATAAAACAGTCACAGGCAGGCCTTTCAGGAAGTATTTTAGAAGGCATTGTTGTCATACAAGATGACAACTCCATGTGTATTGCCCCTGAGGACTTTCCAGTGAGGTAAGAAGTGGAGGTAGAAGAAAGTAAAATTAAGGATCCTGAACCTATGTAGGCCTAGGCTAATGTATATGTTTATGTCTTAGTTTATGACAAAATGTTTAAAAGTAAAAAAAAAAAAAGAAAAGAAAATTTCAAAACAGAAAAGCTTATGAAATGAAGATATGAAAAGAAATGTGTTTGTACAATGTGTATTCTAAGTGTTATTACAAAAGACTCAAAATTTAAAATTAAAAGTTTATAAAATAAAAAAGTTACAATAAGCTAAGGCTAATTACTGAAGAAATTTATAAATAAATTTAGTATAGCCTAACTGTACAGTGTTTTTAAAGTCCATATTAGTGTACAGTAATGTCCTAGGCCTCCACATTCACTCACTACTTAGTCACTGACTCATCCAGGACAATTTCTAATCCTGATAGCTCCATTCATGAAACATGCCCTATATAAGCATACCATTTTTTATCTTTTATTCCATATTTTGACTGTATCATTTTCTGCACTTAGATGTGTTTAGATACACGAATAATACCATTGGGTTATAATTATCTACAGTATTCAGTACAGTACCATGGTGTATAGGTTTGTAACCTAGGAATAGGCTATGCCATGTAGCCTAGGTGTATAGTAAGCTATACCACCAAGCTTGTTTAAGTAAATTCTACGATGTTTGCACAATGACAGAATCACCTAATGATGTTGATATGGTTTGGCTGTGTCCCCACCCAAATCGTATCTTCAATTGTAGCTCCCATAATCCCCATGTGTCATGGGAGGGGCCCAGTGTGAGGTAATTGAATTATACGGGTGGGTTTTTCCCGTGCTGTTCTGGTGATTGTGAATAAGTCTCAGAAAATCTGACGGTTTTATAAAGGGCAGTTCCCCTGGACGTGCTCTCTTGCTTGTTGCCATGTAAGTCATGCTTTTGCTCCTCCTTCACCTTCCACAATTATCATGAGGCCTCCCCACACATGTGGAACTGTGAGTCCAGTAAACCTCTTTCCTTTATAAATTACTGAGTCTCAAATACGTCTTCATTAGCAGTGTGAGAACAGGCTAATACAGGTGCATTTCTCAGAACATCCCCCTCATTAATCAACACTTGGTTGTATCAACATAAACTTTTTTTGTTAACACTGCTTTAGTAGCACCCCTGGATTTTCTTCTCTTTTATTTTATTTTATTTTTTTATAGAGACAGGGCCTCGCTCTGTTGTCCAGGCTGAATTGTAGTGACATAACCACAGCTCACTGTATCCTCAAACTCTTGTGCTCAAGGGATCCTCCTGCCTCAGCCTCCCAAGTAGATAGGACTACAGGTGCATGCCACTGTGACTAATTTTTTTTTTATTTAATTTTTTTTTGTAAAGACAGGTCTTACTATGTTGCCCAGGCTAGTCTTAAATTCCTGGTCTCAAGCTTCCTTCCACCTCAGCTTCCAAAGCACTGGAATTACAGGCAGGAGCTACTGTTCCGAGACCGAAATTTTTATATATAGTATATTAATTATCATTTAATTAAATATTTTATGATTTAACTTTCTAATTTTGTTATGGTAAAATTTACATACAAAATTTACCATCTTCAGCATTTGAAAGCTTACAGTTTAGTGGTAATAAATACATTTATACTCTATTTTTCCTTTCATCTCCCCCTACCTCCTCCCCTTCCTAGACTCTGGTAATCACCAGCCTACTCTCTATTTTCATGAAATGAACTTGTTTCAGCTTTCATATAGGAGTGAGAACACACGATATTTGTCTTTCTGTGTCTGACTTCCCCTTTCCCCACATCTTCACCAGCATCTGTTATTACCAGTCTTTTTGATACAAACTGTTTTTAACTAGTGTGAAATTGTATCTCATTGTGGTTTTAATGTGCATTTATCTGATGATTAGTGATGTCGAGCATTTCTTCATAAACTTGTTTCTAAGCCATTTGCTTAGAAATGGCTTCTACTTTTGAGAAAGTGTTTTACCACAGTATCTTCCCAATTTCTCTATTCTATTATTTGTGCTATTTTTATTGTGCATTTAGCTCTTATGTATGCCATAAATGCGTGGTACATTGCTGTAATTTTCATTCTAAGCAGTCATTTACTGGAGCAATTACAATAAGAAAATATTATATATTTATCTTTATTCTATTTTTAATATTCTTCATTTCTTTGTGTAGATACAGGGTTTTGCCTGATACTACATTTTTTATGTCTGAAGAACTTCCATTAAAATTTCTTGTATTTAGATTTGCAGGTAAAGAATTCTGCTTTTCCATGTTTGGGAAAAAAGCATGTTTTATTCTCTTTCATTTTTAGCATATCAGGATGTTACTCTTCTGCATTTTCACTTTCATAGTTTCCAACAAAAATTCAGATGTGAATCTTACCTTTGTTCCCCTGTATGTAATGTGTTGTATTTGTGGCTGCCTTCAAGATTTCGTCTTACATTTGTAGCTATTTGATAAGATATATACTGCTTTTGTTTTTCTGTTTGCTTTTGTTTGTCCTGAATGGTGTCCTCTCCAAGCTTATTGAAACTATGCTTTTATTTTTTATTAATTTTACAAACTTATTGTACATTCTCATTTTTGAATATTTATTTTGCCCCATTCTTTCCCTCTTCTCCTTCAATTGATCCATTTGCATGCTTGTTAGACTCATATTGCCCCACAGTCCTTAGCTGCTCTATTTTGTCCTAGATATTTTGTTTGGTTGGATTTTTTTGTTTTTCAATCTAACTTTTCTTTTGCTATTTGTGAAATTTCTATTGATGTGTCTCCAATTCAGTGCTTCTTTTCTTGTTTGTGTCACCTGAGAAGTCCATCAGAGACATCCTTCACTTCTGTTACTGTATTTCGTCTGTAGCATTTCTATTATATCCTTTATTTCAGTTGACCATCTGATAATGCATGTTGCTTACCATTTCCTCTACAAGCTTCAATTTATTAACTATATTTATTTGGAATTCCACACCTGGTAGTTCCCGAAGCTTTCTCATATCTAAATCTGGTTCTGTTGATTGCTCTGTCTCTTCTGGAACATGTCTTGTTTTTCTTGCTGCTTTATGTCTTTTAAAATTTGAATAAAAGTCACACATCTTATTAGACTAGTAGAAACTGAGGCAAATAATATTTATTCCTAGAAATGCCCATGTCTTTTTTCTAAATCTTTAGTGTCTGAGACTGAGTAAAGTTAATCAGAAATTGGGCTAGGTTTTCTGGACTTGTTTTGTTGTTGGTATGACTGCCTTTAGTGTACTACAGGCGACAGCTGCCTCCTGAATTTCCTTGTGTTTAGGCCAACAACTTATCTTTCAGAAAATTCTACACTGCTTATTCTACCTTTAGCTTTGGGTCTTCCCATTGCACCTATACTTCAGTGGCAGTCTCTCCTCCTTTGATATTTTTTCCAGATTAAATGGCTATTACTGATTGCATGACACTTGCTATTCTGGTAGTAGTGAACGGTGGAGAAAATCTCAGATGTTCTGGTTCAGCCTCAGTGTTAGGCAGGTGTTACATCCCTGGTTCTCAGGAATGGGGACTTCTCAGTGATCCTATCCCTCATCAAGCTGTAGGAGAACTCTGACGGCCTGGGCTCAAACTGTGTTTCTGCCCTTACCTCAGAAGTAGAGGGTGTTTTTCAGGTTCTCTTCCTTTAGCTTTAATGGGTTTTTATCTATGGTCCAAGGATGATCGTTTTTGTTGCCATTCCTCTGGAAACTTTAGTCTTTTTTTCCATGAGGAATACAAAAGGAGGATCCTGATGGTGATTTATGTGTTTTCCACAGTGGCTATTATTCTCTTCCCCAGACTTGCATTACAAATAATACTTTCTCCAGACACCTGTCCTGCAACCAGTCTTTCTTATGACACAATAAAGTCCCAGGAAAAGAGCCTTCAAGAAAGTGTCAATTCCTCTTGTGTCTGAAGCATCCCAAGTTTCTATACTCATGTGAACTGTCACACACAGTTTTGTAATTACAAGTAATATAACATGAGTTAGAAATGTGGGTGAATCCGTGTTAAAAAACAAGACAATTAGGATTGTGTTATTTTATTTGGTGTGTATCTATATCTGTGTGTATATGTAAAGAAGTGTATGTGTTTAAAATGTAATATGAAGTATAGAAAATATTGATAAATTTATAAAGTAAGAACATAGTGATATGTCTTTATGATTAAAGAGAGGCAACTCAATGATTCCGTCATCTAACCTAACAAAGCTCCTAGTTTACATACCAGAACAATAATTTTCTTATAAATACAAAAAGTGAGATTTCAGTACAGCAAGCATTGAACATTTGTAATCCATGGGAACAAGAGCTGCTGAGAATTTTAAATAAAAATCACTATGAAAATCTTGATCTGAGTATTTATAATGAAGCATATGTAGGTGATCCTGTATTTACAATGGGGTTACATGTTGGAAAACCCATCATAAGTTGAAAATATTGTAAGTCAAAAATGCATCTAATACATGTAACCTGCTGTACATCATAGTTCAACTTATCCTGCCTTAAACATTACCATAATGGTTACATTAGCCTATAGTTAGTCAAAATTATTTAACACAAAACCTGTCTTACAATAAAGTGTTGAATATCTCATGTGCTGCATATCACTAACACGGCAAAAGATCAAAATTCAAAGTTTATTTAGATGATTTTGTGCCATCAAAAAGCTAAAAAAACATTAAGTTAAACTGTCATAAGTTGGGGACCATCTGTACCGATATGTTTATATGGCCTCTCTGTTTTGAGTATGATGGTTTTTCCTTTCTTTCAAAGAAAGTTCACTTGGTTGTTAGAAATTTAGCGTACAATTTCCATCAAAGAAATATGCATAGTGTTTTCCAAGATGG
The DNA here is from genome assembly GCF_001698545.2 of Rhinopithecus bieti. Lineage (NCBI taxonomy): Eukaryota > Metazoa > Chordata > Mammalia > Primates > Cercopithecidae > Rhinopithecus > Rhinopithecus bieti. The sequence goes on along the minus strand of NW_016804424.1, from coordinate 2,123,765 downwards.
GGCTTTGCTTTAAATATTTAAGATGATTTTCAAAGGCTGTAGAATTACAAAAATTAATGTATTTTATCATTAAAATAAAAGATTATATGTTGTTACTCTGCTGAAAATACTGATGACTGGATTGATTTGGGGTACACGTGTTGGGCCTGCTTTTCTTGCTATGGGTGGTTCAAATTAAAACATTTTAAACCTGAACCTTCTGGTTTTTATTCCAGAAATGGAAATATCAGAAATTAAATAGCTGTACTCCTTCCCTCATGTTATATAATACAAGATGTGTATAATGGGGTACAGCTTGGACTAGAATTTTGTTTATTGATAAAAACAAAGCCTTGTTATTCAAAGAGAAACAATAAAATAGCATAAAATAGAGATACGGTATACAATAAAAATTATGAACGCTGGTGAGAAAAATAAAACCTCTCCCTCCGTACTCTTCTTAAAAGCTTTTCTTTGAAGTGTAATAACCATGTAGAAACATCACATGTCATGAGTGTACATCTTGAAGAATTTTCACAGACAAACACCTTGGTCTGATCAGCTCTGAGATAAATTAAAAAATGAAACAAAGTCCTCAGATCATCCAACACCACAGAAGCCCCAATTCTTTTCCTTTCAGTTACTACTTCTGTGAGAGTAATGCCTTACTCTGACTTCTAATAGCATAGAGAGGCAATTAGGACTGTGTTATTTTATTTGGTGTGTATCTATTTGCATGCTTTTGTGTTTTATATGTATGACATTCTCCTGCATGTTTTCCTTTCTTTCTGACTTCTTCTGCCCCACATCATGTTTGTTAGATTTATCCGTGTTTTTCTATGTAGTTGAAAATCATTCATTCTCATTTTTGTAGGATGGCATTTCATCGTGTGAATATAACTTTATATTATATAATATAATAGAATTATATTTTATATATATTATATAATATTATATTATATAATAAAATAGAATATAACTTTATCTGATGTTAGGCATTTGGGTGATTGCCATTTATAAGGAATTATCATTAAGTGCTGCTATGAACATTCCAATACATATCTTTGGAAGGCAAATGCGTATTGTGTAGGTATACACCTGGAAGTGGGATTGCTCTCTTATCAAGTATACGTAGTTTTAACTTTGGTCGATCCTGTCACGCAGACTTAAGAAGTGATTTCACCAATTTGTGCACCCACCAGTAGTTTATAAGTCTCAAGAACTCCATCTCCTTGCTAACCCTTTACCTTTTCCATCATTTTTACTTTAACCATTCTTTTGGGTATTTTATGGTATCACATTGTTATACGATTTAAATTTTCTTAATATATAATGAAGGTAAGCATATTTCTCTATATTTATTGGTAATTTGTATATCCTCTGTTCTGAAATGTTTGTCCAAATTACTACCCATATCTATTGGATACTATGTTTTTCTTATTGACGTATTGAAGAATTTGAGTTATTCAGAAATTTGTCCTTAGTCAGTTATATTTAGTGAATATCTTCTTTCAATCTATGAAATTCTTTATGTCATTGAAGATGACTTCAAAAAGAAAGATGGTGTCAGATAAGCAGTTCTTAATTTAACATCATTTAATTTATTTTTTCTTTTATGATTAGGATGTTTTGTGTCCAATTTGAGAAATTTTTTCCAATTCACCTTATAAAATTTTCTTCTATTCATCTCCCTAAAAGCTTTATTGATTTACCTTTCACATTTTGATCTGTTATCAATCTTTAATTGATTTTTCATAACATATGAGGTAGGAATCGATATATGTTTTGATTTGCCTTATAATGGACTCAGCACCATTTATTGAAAAGATCATTCATTCCTCAGAGAACCACAGTGTCACCTTTGTCATAAATCAGGTGAACACTTATATGTGGGTCTATTTCTTAACTTTTTATTCTATTCTCATGGTAAACTAGTCTATTGTGTCAATATCCCATTGTTCAAATTACTATAACTTTATATTACATATTGATATGTGAAGTAAGCTTTTTAACTTTGCTTTCTTCAGGATTGTTTTGAGTATTTTTATCACTGTCTTCATATGGATGTTAGAATCTGTCAATTTACACATACACACACACACACACCCCTTTGCTGGTATTTTAATAGAAACTGCACTTAATCTATAAATCAATTTAGGAAGGATTGACATCTTTAAAATTTGGGTTTCCAAACCATGGGCATTTATTTTTAAATCTTTTTTTAATGTCTCTCCTACTCTTTTCTACTTTTCATACTAAAGTTATTGCATACTTTCTGTTATACATATTTAAGCATTTGATATATTTTGCTGTCACTGTAGTTAATATATTTTAAACTCTGATTTTACCTGTTCTGCTGATATACATAAATATAATTTAATTACGTTTAGCTCTACATACAGTCTCCTTGCTAAAATCTTTATTGATTCTAAAATTTAAGTTTATATTCTTCTGAATTTTTAATGTAAACAATCATGTATTCAGATAATACAAGTTTTATTTCTTTTTTTCAGACCTTATGCTGTCCCTATCCTTTTCGTCCTTGCTTTATTGTACTGGCTAGTTATAGAACAAATAAAATGTTGAATAGGAGTGATGATAATATGCATCCTTGTTTCATTTCAAATGCCAGGGAGAAAAGCTTACAGTAATTGAGTGTGATGATTAAATTTATATTTTCTATAATTTCAATTTATTTTGCTTAATATTTTTACTCCACTAGGATATATTTAAATATTCAGTGGATCCATCAGACAAAGTTGGAAAGAGAGAAGGAAAAGCAATTCTGGAGAAAATGGACAAAGGAATTATAATGGTTTCTTTCACTGGTCCTTATTCTGTCTGTCTAGAGAATAAAAATATTTAAAGAAAACAGGAAAGAAGAAAAACAAATATGAGAGTTCTGGAAAGCTGACATCCTCTCAGAACTGTGGTGCTAGGATGTGTAAAAGAAAATATCAAAGGAAACCTGATTATATGACTTCCCCGTATCTAAAATATTTTTGAAATGGCTTCTATAATTGTTACTAAAAATTACAGTGGAGCAGTTTAATGCACAGTAAAGAAATGACATATTTTAAATAGTCTGTGTCTGTTACAAAGTGAAATCATTCTCTAAATCCCCTATTTATTTATAATATCATTTCTATTCATCTGCCTAAAAGCTTTATTAAGGCATGTATTAATGTCTTGAGACTTTAAAAAAAATATTTTCAGGGCTTGGAATAATTAGACGCAACTTAGATATTGTATATTTATTAGAAAACACAACATTTTGGTTATTGTGGTATAACCCATGGGTTATATTATGATATAATCCAAAGGTGTATGTACATTCATTAATGCAAAAATATGTATTGAAATATGTACAAAATACTGTGATGTCCTATGGGAATACAAACATAAAACATATCAGCTTTCTATTCACATGGAGCTTATTTGATAGTACAGACATCATAATGTAATTTAATTTCAAGATTTTGTTCAAAACATCGTTGCAAATCAAGCAATTGTGTACTAGTAAGTATTTAACATCTGCATCTCTGGAGACAAAATTCCTAATTTGTAGCATTTTCCAATTCCCATAGTGTAAATACTCTCCCAATAGCCAATTTCGTGCTACCAGTGCTTCAAAAACTTGCTGATAAGATATCTGAAAATTTAAAAATTGGCTCTCTCAAATCAATATGAGTTGACTTCAGCACATCACTAGATTTATCAGGCAACATAAAGTCATAAGTGAGAACAAAGCATAATGCCTAAGTTTCATACACAGGATTTTGACCTTGACAGTGTTGCAAATTGTGTTTTAGAAATGTCATCTAGTGGAATGGGAGGTGGTATGGCAAATTTCACATAAAACACTACATTAGATTTTAAATAATTAATATCTCCTTGCCCAAACACAATCTTTCTTTAGAGACTAGATAATATTGAGGATATTTGGGATAGAGTTTTAGCCTAAATTTCATATGTGTGTCATGTTAATTTATGTCCTTTATTAATAAAACTCCTTTGGGTGGCACCTGACCTAGATGAAAAAGAAGCAAAGGACACTGAAAAGGAATGGACACTGAAAAGGAATAGTCACAGAAAAAGTTAGAAAACCAACTTGGTATCCAGGTTAAAATATTTAAGGAGTATATGACCGACTATGTCAACTGTTGCTGATGGGACAAGTTGACTGAAATTAACCATTACATTCAACAAGGTGGGTCATTAGTGCCCTTAACAAGAACAACTTCAGAGTGAAGGCCTGGCTTAGGAGGTTTTAAAAGATAAGAATTGAGTTTCTAAAAGTAAGATTACAATCATGTGGAGAGTTCTTATAAAAAGGAGAAAAGAAATGTGACAGTAGCTAGAAAGAGAAGGGTGATAAAGAACTTTTATGATGGAAAAAATAACAGTATGTCAATGGGTTGATGACGATAATACAATAGCAAAGAAACATTGATGGTGTGGAAGAAATGGGGGAGAAGAGCTAGAGAGATGTGCTTGAGCAGATGAAAGGCATCTAGTTCAGGAGTTGCGGATTATAGAGAAACATGGAAATTGATCTATGGGCAACAGGAATGGAGGCCTATGATGTGGGTACAGATACTGCTAAACATGTCAATATGGTCTTGGGACTCTATGAACATTGTTTTCCGAAAGTTTTGGTTTTCTCAGTGAAAGCAAGGTCAGCTGCGTAAGGAAAAAGGGGAGAATGTAGAGTATAAGGAGGAAGAAAGTATCAAATACTACTCATCAATAATACTGGAAAAGGTTGTGGACTATGTTCTTATAATATGCTGGGTCACAGCCAATGGGAGGCACCAGCAGATCAGTGGAAGGAGGGAGAGGGCTGAAGTTTTAGTCCACTAATTGACTTCTGCCAGGCTGCAGGTTGGCAGGGATTATGTTTCTAGTGGGTAGTCTTTTCCTAAAACCATAGCTGTCTCCAAAATGTAGTAATTGTTCCTCTCTCTTGCCACTTTAAGCCTAAAGATGATAACAAGTTACCACTGCCTGGTAGCCCTGGGGTGCTTTATAGTCCCTTTTGGTTTACTTATCAAAAATGGTGTCCATATTAATCTTTCCTTAATTACCCCATTAGGATGTGCCATCTGTTTTCTGACTAAAAGAGTGACTGATACCAGGACCACCAGCAAAGACATATGAGAAAGTGCTGAAAGAAGACATGGTTTTGTGACGAAGTGTCTATATAGTAACAATAATGCTTACAAAGTTTGAAACAGGGATAGCTCCTCTGAGGGTCCTTGAGAGTAAGGAGGAAACAAAATGCTGATTGTCGTGGATGCCAATTGCAGTGTTCAGATGGAAATTTATTTATTTATGTATGTATTTATTTATTCATTCATTCATTTACTTATTTGAGATGGAGTCTCGCATTGTCGCTAAGGCTAGAGTGCAGTGGTGCGATCTCAGCTCACTGCAAGCTCTGCCTCTTGGGCTCACACCATTCTCCTGCCTCAGCCTCCCGAGTAGCTGGGACTATAGGTGCCCGTCACCATGCCTGGCTAGTTTTTTGTATTTTTAATAGAGACGGGGTTTCACCATGTTAGCCAGGATGGTCTCGATCTCCTGACCTTATGATTCACTCACCTCGCACTCCCAAAATGCTGGGATTACAGGCGGGAGCCACCGCACCCAGCTGGAAATTTGTTTTTAAAAGGTAATTATAATAGTTTCTTATGTCCTGTAGATGTAGAGTCAAGCACAGCGCCTGATTATAATCACAGTAGAATTACAGAACAAAACTAATATAACATACAATTCTACTAGATCTTTATTCTAAGAAAAGGTCCTGGTTAGGAAAGAGTGGAAGAATGAGGTATGACATGAGCACATTAGAGAACAAACAGATAAAACTGAGGAATTTGAATTCCCATATACACCTAAAACTTTGTTAATGGATGCAGTTTCTTTATATATAAACTGGAACCGTTGCCTCTCTATGGAATTTCAGTTGTTCTCAGGACTCACTCCACCAGCCTATATGTCCTGCAGGTCTATAAGAAGAGTTCGATGCTAGTAGAGTTCAAATGGAGAAGTACAAATACTAACCTGAAATGAAATAGCCTATCTGCTGAAAGAGATGTAGTATCTTGCCGATCAGTGTCAGTAAAAGTCCAAAGAGCATGAGTGAGAGGGATTCTAAGATTGTTAGATCCAGGAGCATGGAATAGAAGACCAATATGGGTTTAATTTATTGAAATAAATCCACTCACTCAACATCCAGGATCTGTGTTGGTTTAAACACACTGAAAGTAAACAGTAATAGTTTGCTTGGATGGAGAATTAAAGGCAGACCTACAGTCAATGAAATTGAGATGCTGGAATTTGCAGAGCATACTGAACAGGAAAGTTGCCTGAAGGCTTAGAAAATGTTGGAATGAATGTCTTGTGTGCAATCTGCTTAAGCAGTCCCTAACTTCAACTCTAGGGAAGCCTGAGGGATACATGTTTCTCTAAGCCTTCTTAGCAAGTGTGGTGACTGTCTTTTTGCAAGCTAGAGATAAATTCTGCCATGGAATTGAGCTCCCTAATTTCTATGAGAGCAGTGGAGTCTTGAGATCCTAGAGTTATAAAGGTACTTACCTGTGAGCACAAAAATAAGCACAATTATCATAATACACTTTAGAGAGACGTCACAATCAGATTACTCTCCCAAGCAGAAATATAGTTAATTGACCACAGGATCTCTAAAAATTAAATAGGTGAGAGGACTATTAAGAGACTGTTTAAAATATGTAAGGGAAAATTCTAGGTCTGGAGAGCAGAAAGCACAATTCAAGTCGATATAGGGTATTTACGGTCTCTTACTCAAGTTCTAGCTAAAATCATTTCACAGAATTCAAGCTATTTGTTTATGGAGAAAGCCAGCTCTCTTTAAGAAACATTCTTCAATGAAGCCACAAGTGAATTTTTTAAAAATAATTTATCTGAGAGAGACTAGCAGCATTTCTGAGAATAAGTGTCTAGTAGAGAAAGAATACAACTCAGCCCTTGGATTTTTTTATACACTGGCTTTAGACTGATACTAATGCTCAGAGACTTGAGATAAACTGGAGATTGAGATTTATCGAGATCAGAAGACAAATGGAATCTTGCCCCAAGTCAAATTCATGGTGATTATTTTCTCAGTCGCAGATTAAACAGTGAAAATAGTTATATTTAATAAATAACAAAATATATTGTTTCCTTGACTGGTAGAATGTGGACTACTTTGGTGGAAATAACCTAGTAGAACCTGCTGGAATATCCCACCTCCCCCTTACATACTAAAGGCAAAATTACAATCCTAGAGAAATTTTAGAAATTAGCTTCACTATCAAGGATTTGAAAAAAACAGGAATAATAGTTCCTAGTACATTCCCATTTAACTCTCCTACTTGGCCAGCACAAAAGCCAGATAGATGCATCTTGAAGCATGATTGAATATTTGTATATTTAAAGATTGAAGCCAAAAATACCTAAATATAATTATTGTATCTGATTGAAGCAAGTCAGTATGGCAACTGGCCCTACCATGCAGCTTTTTTTTTTTTTTTTTCATTTCAATTTTTATAGGTACATAGTAGGCATATGTATTCATGGGGTACATTAGACACTTCGATACAGGCAGAAAATGTGTAATAATCACATCAGGAAAAATAGGATATTTGTCACCTGAAGCATTCATCATTTCTTTGTTTTACAAACATTCCAATCATAGTCTTTCAGCTATTTTTAGATGTGCAATAAATTATTGTTGACTGTATTTGCTCTGTTGTGCTATCAAATACTAGATCTTACTCATTCCATCTAATATATTTGTTGTATCCATTAACCATTTCCACTTCCCCATCAGACCCCCATTACCTTTCCCAGGCTCAATCCACTCTCTATCTCCATGAGTTCATGGCGATGAACAATCATTCCACTCTCTATCTCCATGAATTCAATTGTTTTAATTTTTAGATTCCTCTAGCAGGTGAGAACATGCAAAGTTTGTTTTTCTGTGCCTGGCTTATTTCCCTTAACATAACTTCTTCCAGTTACATCCATGTTGTTGCAAATGACAGCATCTCATTCTTTTCTATGGCCAAATAGTACTTCATTGTGTATATGTCCCACGTTTTCTTTATCCAATCATCTGTTTATGAACACTTAGGCTTCTTACAAATCTTGTCTGCTGTGAACAGTGCTGCACCAAACATGGGAGTACAGATATTTCTTCAAAATACTGACTTCATTTCCTTTAGATACAGGAACATTAATGGAATTTCTGGATCATATGGTAGTTCTGTCTTTAGTTTTTTGAGGAACCTCCACACTGTTCTTCATAGTAGAAACAGTAATTCACATTCCCACTAACAGTGTAAGAGGGTTCCTTTTGTATCCACATCCATGCCAGCATTCATTATTGCCTGTCTTTTGCATAAAAGCCATTTTTGCTGGGGTGAGATAATACCTCATTGTCGTTTTTATTTGCATTTCTCTGATGATGAGTGATGTTAAGTGCATTTTCACAAACCGATTTGCCATTTGTATGTCTTCTTTTGAGAAATGTCTATCCAGATGTTTTGCCCATTTTTAAATTGGGTTACTAGCTTTTTCCTATTTAGTGGTTTAAGCTCCTTATATATATCCTGGTTATAAATCCCTTGTCAGATGAATAATTTGCAAATATTTTCTCCCATTCTGTGAGTTTTCTTTTGACTTTGTTATTTCCTTTGCTGTGCCGAAGTTTTAAATTCTATATGATTCCCATTTGTCCTTTTTTTTTTTTTTCTTTTGGTTGCCTATGCTTTTGGGTTATTACTCAAGAAATATTTGCCAAAACCAATGCTATAGTCTCTTTCTTCTGCATATGAATAAGTAGTTTTCTCAGTACCATTTATTGAAGAGAGTGTTTTTTCCTCCAACATATATTCTTGGCACCTTTGTTGAAAATGGGATCATTGTATGATATGGTTTGGCTGTGTTCCCATACAAATCTCATCTTGAATTGTAGCTCCCGTAATATCCATGTGTCAAGGGAGGGACTCAGTGGGAGGTAATTGAATCATGAGGTGAGTTTTTCCCATGTTGTTCTCATGATAGTGAATAAGTCTCACTAGATCTATGGTTTTATAAAGGGGAGTTCCCCTGCATACAATCTCTGCCTGGTGTTGTGTAAGACTTGACTTGTTCTTCCTTCACCTTCTGCCATGATTGTGAGGCCTCCCAGCCATGTGGAACTATGAGTCCATTAAACCTCTTTCCTTTGTAAATTACCTGGTCTCGGATATGTCTTTATTAGCAGTATGAGAACAGACTAATACACTGTAGTTGTATGAAGATATTTCAAGGCACTTCAATCTGTTCTGTTGTTCTGTATGTATGATTTTATGCCAGTACCATGCTGTTTTGGTTACTATATAGTATAGTACCTAAAGTCAGGTAATGTGATTCCTCCAATTTTGTTCTTTTTGTTCAGGATGGCTTTGAGTATTCTGGAGTTTTTGTGGTTCCATATAAATTTTAGGATTATTTTTTTCCATTTCAGTGAAGAAATGTCATTGGTGTTTTGAAAGGGATTACATTGAATCTGAAGATAGCTTTGGGTAGTATGGCCATTTTAATTTAATTTGTCCAATCCATGAACATGGAATATCTTTCAATTTTTTGGTGTCTTCTTCAATTTTTTATACCAATGTTTTATAATTTCTATTTTAGAGATTTTTTTCACTTCTTTGATTAAGAGTATTCCTAGGTATTTTATTTTATTTGTAGCTATTGTAAATGACATTACTGTCTTGATTTCTTTTTCAGGTTGTTTGCTGTTGGCAAATAAATAGAAATGCTACTGATTTTTGTTGTTGATTTTGTACCCTGAAACTTTTCTGAATTTATCAGTTAACAGTTTTCTTGTGGAGTCTTTAGGTTTTCCAAATATAAGATAATATTATCTGCAAACAAGGGTAAATTGACTTCTTTGTGTTAATTTGCAAGTATTTTATTTTATTTTATTTTATTTTTGGCTGATTGTTCTAGCTAGGACTTCCACTACTATGTTAAATAACAGTGACAAATGCAAGCATATCTTACTTTCAAAAAAAGTGCAGATGCTCACTTTCAGAGTGAGCATTATTTTCAAAGTAAGATTTTGTTTCTGATCTTAGATGAAAGGCTTTCACTTTTTCCCTATTCACAGTTTAAAAGCTATGGGTGTTTTATTGTCTTACATATTTCTTCTATACCAATTTTTTAGGGTTTTTACGATGAATGCATATTGAATTTTATCAAATGTTTTTTTCAGCATCAATTGACATGATCATATGGTTTTTGCCTCTAATTCTGTTGATATGATGTATCATATTGATTGATTTGCATAGGCTGAACCATCCTTGCATCCCTGCAATGAATTCCACTTGGTCAAAATGAATACTGTTTGTTTTTAATGAGTTGATGAGTTCAATTTGCTATTATTTTGTTGAGGAATTTTTTAATCAATATTTATCAGATATAGTTTTCTTTTGTTGTTGTATCTTTGTCCAGTTTGGGGATCAGGGTAATACTGGTCTCATAAAATTGGTTTGGAAGTATTCCTCTCTCCTCTATTTTTAGAAATTGTTTGAGTGAGTTTGGCATTAATTCTTCTTTAAATATTTGGTAGAATACAGTAGTGAAGGCAGAGATTCCCAGGCTTTGCTGGGAGACTTGATTATGGCTTTGATCTTGTTACTTGTTAATAGACTGTTCATTTTTAAATTTCTTCATGGTTCAATCTTGGTAGGCTGTATGTATCTAGGAATTTATTTCTTCTGGATTTTTCAATTTATTGGCATATAGTTGCTAACAGTAGCCTCTAATTATCCTTTCAATTTCTTCAGTAACAGATGTAATGTCTCCTTTTTCATCTTTTATTTTATTTATTTGAGTTCTTTCTGTTTTTTACTTAGTTAACCTGGCTAAAAGTTGTTGGTTTTGTTTATCTTTTCAAAAACCACCTTTTCATATTGTTGATCCTTTGTATTTTTAAATTTTCATTTTATTTATTTCTGCTCTACTCTTTATTATTTATTTAATGAATTTTGGATTTGGTTTGCTCTTGCTTTTCTAGTTCCTTAACATGTATTACTGGGTTATTTGAAGGTTTTTCCTATTTTTTTTTTTTTTTATGTAAGTGCTTACTGCTATAAACTTTACTCTTAATACTGCTTTCACTGTATTCCACAGGTCTTGGTATGTTGTGTTTTTATTATTGTTTATTTCAAGAAAATTTTCAATTTTCCTAATTTCTTCATTTACCTACTGGTCATTCATGAGCACATTGATTAATTTTCATATAGTTTCCAAGTTTTCTCTTGTTATTGATGTCCACTTTTATTCCATTATGCTCAGAGAAGTTACTTGATATAATTTCATGCAAATGGAAGCCAAAAAAGAACAGGAGTAGATATGCTTATACCAGACAAAGTAGATTTTAAGACAAAAAAAAACCCCAAAAGATATAAAGAATGTCATTTCTGAAAAAACTCTTGTTTAATGGACACTACTGAATGGATGTCCCATAAGCATCCCAATCTCAAGATGCTTAAAACTGGCCAGGTGTTGAGGCTCACACCTGTATTTCCAGCACTTTGGGAGGCAAAGGCAGATGAATCAATTGAGCCCACGAGTTCAAGATAAGCCTGGGCAACATGGCAAAACTCCATCTCTACTAAAAATACAAAAGTTAGGAGGGTGTGGTGGCACACACTGTAGTTTCAGCTACTTGGGAGGCAGAGGTGGGAGGATTAAGTCTGGGAGGCTTAAGTCTGGGAGGTTAAGGCTGCAGTGAGCTGAGATCGTACCACTGCACTCCAGCCTGGGTGACACAGTGAGACCTTATCTTAATAATAATAGTGTCAAGTCAGCAAGAGGATACAACAATTTTAAATACATGTATACCCAACACGAGAGCATCCAGATATATAAAACAAATATTAGAGTTATTGATACAGACCCCAAGACAATAATAACTGGAGATGTCAACACCCCACTTTCAGCATTAGACAGATCACCCAGACAGAAAATCAACAAAGAAACACCCAGAGAGAAAATCAGCAAAGAAACTTCAGACTTAATGTGAACTATAGAACAAATGAACCTAATAAATATTTACAGAGCATTTCATGCAATGGCTGAAAAATACACATTCTTCTTCTCAACACAAGGATCATTCTCAAGGACAGACCATATGTTAGATCACAAAACACGACTTAAAAAATTCAAGAAAATTAAAATTCTACCTATTTATGTTACTATATATTGTTTATGTCTTAGAAAGTTTTAGAGTTATTAGTTTTGATAGAGTCATATTTTAATCTTTCTACTCAAGTTATGAGTAGTTTATACACCACAATTATTGTGTTGTAATATTATGTATTTGTCTGTGCCTTTACTATTGCCAGTGAGTTTTGTACCTTCAGATTCTTTTTAAGGCTTCTTAATATCTTTTTCTTTCAGATTTAAGAATTTCCTTTAGCATTTCTTGTAGGACAGATATGGTGGTGACAATATTCCTCAACTTTTGTTTGCCTGGGAAAGTATTTATCCTTCATGTTTGATGGATATTTGTGCTGGATGTAATATTCTAGGGTAAAAGTATTTTCTTTGAGTACTTGATATCACCCCTTTCTCTCCTCACCTGCAAGGTTTCCACTGAGAAGTCTGTTGCCAGATGTATTGGAACTCCAGTGTATGTTTGTATTGTTTGTTTGTTTCTGTTGCTGTTCTTAAGATCATTTCTTTATCCTTGATCTTTAGGAGTTTGATTATTGAATGCCTTGAGGATGTCTTGCTCTAAGTTTGGGAATTTCTCTGTTATCCCTTTGAATAAACTTTCTACCTCTTTCGCATTCTCTACTTCCTCTTTAAAGCCAATAACTCTTAGAGTTGAGGGTATTTTCTAGATCTGTAAGTACGCTTCATTGTTTTTTGTTCTTTTATCTTTTGTCTCTTCTGACTGTATTTTCAAGTAGCCTGTCTTCAGGCTCACTAATTCTTTTTTTCTTGTTGATCAATTCTACTATTAAAAGACTCTGATGCATTCTTCAGTTTGTCAATTGAATTTTTTGCCTCCAAAATTTCTCCCTGATTCTTTTAAGTTATTTCAATCTCTTTGTTATATTTCTCTGATAGGATTCTGAATTCCCTCTCTGTGTTATCTTGGATTTCATTAAACTTTAAAACAGCTTATTTTGAAATTTCTATCTGAAAGTTCACATATCTCTGTCACTCTGTAATTGGTCACTCTTGCCTTATTTAGTTCATTTGGTTGAGGTAATGTTTTCCTGGATGGTCTTGATGCTCTTGGATGTTAGTGTCTGGGCATCAAAGGTTAGGTATTCTAATCTTTCTAACCTGGGCTTGTTTGTACCTATCCAAGGAAATTGAGTATTGTGATCTAAGTATTTGGTCACTGCAGCCATATGTGCATTAGGAGGCACTTCAATCTCAGTAACACTGTGACTCTAGCTGACTCATAGAGGCATTGCCCTGGTGGTCTTTGGTAAGATCAGGGAAAATTCCTTGGATTATCAGGCAGGGACTCTTGTTCTCACACTTTGCTTTTCCCCAAGCAAACAGCGTCTCTGTGCTGAGTTGCCTGGAGTTAGAGAAGGAGTGATGCAAGCACTCCTGTGGTCACCACCACTGGAACTCTGCTGGGTCACACCTGAATCCAGCACAGTACTGGGTCTTGCCCAAAGTCTGTGGTGACTATTTCCTGGCTACTGCTGATGCTTTTTCAAGACCAAAGTTTTCTTTAGTCAGCAGATGATAAATTCTGCCAGAATTGAGTCTTTCTCTTTGGGGCTGTGGGTTCCCTTCTAGCCCATGGTGAGTCTAGAAATGTCATCCAGGAGCTAAGCACTCCTTTGTATGCCCTAGCTCATGTTTCACTGGGTCATGTGCATGCCAAGTCCACTGGCTCTGAGCCCAGCACAGCACCTGGATTTGCCAAGAAATTGCAGGCCTTGTGGACTACCCTGCCTTTCAAGTTTCTTTAGGACCCCAGAGTACTTTAGCCCTAGGTAACAATGCTTTGCAGAACTCAGGTCCCAATTCTGGTATGGACAATTCTTCTCTAGCAGAGGCCTGTTTAAATGCTCCTACCAAATGCATGCCAGCGGAATTCTGTCCTGTTTTGCTTTTCACTATGACATAGCATCACTGAGTTCCAAGGCAAAGTCCCAAAATCACTTTGCTCTTCCTACCTTATCCACCAAGATTCTCTCTCAATACACATGGCTGCAGGTAGTGGATGGAGGAGGAGTGGCATAGGCAATTTAAGACTGCCTTTTCTACCCTCTTCAATGCCTCTTTCTTTGATATAAGATTAAAACCAGGTACTGTGATTGCTCAACCTAATTTTTGGTTCTATGAAAGTATTTTTGTGTGGATACTTGCTTAATTTGGTGTTCCTTTGTGTGCATGGGGGGGAAATTCCTGGAGAGTTCTATTCAGCTATCTTGCTCTGCAGCTTTTGATAGAGCATTTTTCTCTTTAATTTCTATTAGTAAACATAATTAGAAGCAATTTTCTTTTTTATAGCAAGGGAAAAAGTACATTTTCACTATCTTACATGAGGATTTTTTTTTCTGATTTCCTGCCTTATAATAGACCAGCCACATCTTGATATTTTTGTGATTATACAAAATATCACATTTGATTTTATTATTTTGATGATATTATGCTAACTGGATATACCAGGCAGGTCATAGAAAAAAATTTTAATTGACTTAAACACATGATTGGTAGATGCCAGGAGATTAACTCCAAACACCACCTGCCAAATCAGTGAGATTTCTGGGAACACAGTGCTCTTGGCCATGTTAAAAGAGCCCCTGAAAAATAAGAGCTAAGTTGTGGAGCCATTTACAGCCCACAAAACAAGTGTCACATACTTGAAGAAACTCTGAGTGTTAGAGATAATATACATCACATCTAAGTATGCGGCTTCAGATATTTTGCTATGTAATCTAAAAGACAGTTTTAAATTGGACACAAATAAATAAAAGGTCTGTACTACTCTAAAGCTGCCATACAAGTTAGCCCTGAAGTTGGACCTCATACTCAGCAAACCAAATAAAATAGAACATATCTGTAGCAGACTGAAATACTGAATGGATCTTCTGACAAATTCCCACGGGGGATTCTGTTATGGCAACAACTATTCTCCATTTCAAAAGTAGACTTTAGATTTCTTCTACCTGATTGAGTCTGAACACTTTAACATGGGGCATCATGTTACTATGCGACTTGAACTTCCAATTAAAAAGGATGCTATTTAATGTAAAGAATCAAAAAAAGTGAATGTGTATTACAGCATTTCATGCTATGTCAAGCATGTCTGTAAAGTATAGTTTCATAACCAGATGGCTCCGACTTCTGGAATGTGTTCTTTATTCCTACATCTTTATTTAGGGGTAAAGGAAAAGAAGGGGAGGAAAGGGAAGTGAAGGAAGAAGCCAGTGGCGAAGGAATAATTTTTCCTATGTTGAAAACCTAATCGCCAATCTGATGGCATTAGGAGGTGGGACCTTAAAGAGGTGCTATGTTTTGAATATTGTTCCTCCAAAATTCAGGTGTTGCCAATGTGATGGTATTAAGAGGTGGGGCTTTTAAGAGGTGATTAGGCCATACTAATTAATGAAGTCTTCTCCATCATTAATGGGATTAAGAGGCTCATTCAATGTTTGCCTAGCTTGCTGCTCGCCCTTCTATCATCCATCATGTGAGGATGCAACAAGTAGGCCCTCACCAGGCACCAGATGCTGGCATACTGATGATCAACTTTCTTGCCTCCAGAACTGTGAGAAATAAATTTCTGTTCTTTGTAAATTACCCAGTTTCAGGTGTTCGGTTAGAGCAGCACAAAATCATCTAAGACAGGAGGTGATCAGATAATGAGGGCAGAGCCCTCACGAATGACATTACTGCCCTTAAAAATGAGGCCTCAGACAGCTGTCCTGACCCTTCCACTATGTGAGAACAAAGCTAGAAGGTGCCATCTAGGAGGAACAGGCCCTCATTTGACAATGAATCTGTTGTACAAAATAATATTCTGTTGTTTAAAAGCTTCACAGTACATACTATTTAATTATAGCATATCAAATGGGCTAAGACAGATTGGCTAAAAAGAATAGGACTACAAGAATTGTAGTAAGGAGGTTGAAATCATGAAAATGTGAATGGAACTTTCTGAACCAACAGAATGTGAAGATATTCCCATGTAAATAGTCTCATGAAATGTCTACTGCAGGGATACTTTTCAAAAATTCATTTGATATCACAGCCCTTCCTCTGGATGCCAGCCAGTTTTCTCCTTTCATTCCCTATTCCCTTGCTTGCTCAATAGGCCTATTTACAAATTGGTAAAGATGGCGGCTATGCACTAGTTCAACAATATAGACTTCTTACCATGACTGGTTGGAATACCACCACTGCTTATTGCCCAATCTGCCAACAGCACAGGCCAATATTGAGCCTCGGATATAGAACTGTTTTCCTGACTGACCAGCCAGCCATCAGATGGAAGTGTTAATACTTTCCATAATGAAGGAGAGAGCAATTTGTCCTCATAAAAAATATATATTTTCATGTTAAATATGCTTTACCTTCAGCAGCATGTACTAGATAGAACATTGGAATAGCCTGCTGAAGGCTCAGTTAAGGTACCACTTGAGAGATAAATGCCCTGCAATGCTATGGAGCTTTCCTATAGGATGCAGCATATGCATGAAATCAAGGACCAAGATATGGTGTCTCCTTCCTCATAATTCTTGAATTTAGGAATGAATGAGTAGAGGTAAAGTAGTCTCTATCTCACTATTATATACAATAACTATATTAAGGGGCACTATGAATTGTGTTCCCCCAAAATTTATATTTCGAAGTCCTAACCCCCAATGTGACTGTATTTGGAGATAGGGCTTTTAGGAGATAATTAATGTTAAGTAAGTGCATAGGGTGACGCTCTAACTTGATATGATTGGTGGTTTTGTAGGAAGAGGAAGAGAAAAATATCACTCTCTGTTTACACACCCACCCACCATACACACACACTGAGGAAAGGCCATGTGAGCACAAAACAAGAAGTCAGCTTTCTGCAAGCCAGAAAGACAGCCCTCACCAGAACCCAACAATGCTGGTATCCTGATCTTAGACATCCAGCTTTCATAACTATGAGAAAATAAATTTCTGTTGTTGAAGCCACCCAGTCTTTGTATTTATTTTTATGACACCCCAAGCAAACTAAGAGAAGGAGATTTTACTTCCATCTCATCATCTTATACTATATGCACTTAGAGGTTTTAGTGTTCGTGGTAGAACACAGTACTTGTTTGATTAGATTGGAAGCTGAGAGTGCTCCATGATCATTTTTGATGCTGCAAGCTGTTGAACAGGGAGAGAAAGAGTTCATTATATTGTTAGCCTGGTTGAGCTCAATTACATAGTGAAAATGAGTTGCTTCTATAGAATGTAAGCAAGAAAAACACAGAACCGAAGGGGGTTACTGGGTTTACTGAAGTTTTAGTACTTCACTGTGTAACAATTAGGTCAATGGGGAAATAAAAAGAAAAATAAAGGCAAGATCACAAAGCACTTAGATTTTGTGAGAATTAAAAATTGCATAATCCCACCAGTAAATAAATCCCTCCATTTGGGATGCTGGTAGAGAGTAAAAGGAACATAGAATTGGAGGAGGACAAAGACAGGTATGATACCTACTGAGGCTTGCCTATGGTCAGCTACAGAGACAAGAACTAGAAAAAAGTAAATATATGTTATCAATTTTCTACTCATTTTTTCTTGATATCTTTAAAAAAATAAAGGTTTGAGGTACGAGTGTGACTGAATTGATACCATGACATGCCAACCTGATAGGAAAGCTGAGGGTGTTTTGTGCATTCCTTCTCTGGGGAACATGAGGAAGAAAGACAAGAGTAGGAGCTGAAAGGCAAAGAGGTAGACTGTCATTTGTCTTTCCATTTTCAGTATTTCCATTCAATAGTTAACAGAACCCTATCGCTATTAACATTCGTTTTGCATCCCCCCTCACTCCTTGTTGACCCTGGAAGCCTTGCCTGTGCAGACAGGGTTCCCATAACCTTTGGTACTAATTGGAAATGACCAGTGGAAAGCCTTGACAGTGTAGCCGTCAGAGGCAGGAAAGTGGGGTCAAGAGTTTCATTTGGCGTTCCACCACCTCCTAGTTCTACTTTTGAACGTGTCTAGCATTCCACACACATGCTGTGTATTCTCTGTGCCTATTTATATAATATCTGAAATTTTCTTTCCTCTTTTGCCTTGGAAAATCATCCATCAGAGTAGGTTCACGTGTAGCCTTTTCAAAGAAACCTTCCCTGACTGTTCAAGTCATTCTTGCTAGTCTTCTTTTGTACTTTCATTTCACTTTTGTATATATCAAGGTCATTGTTCTAAAGTAATATATCGTAACCACCAGCCTATGAAGCTCTCTCTTCCCCAAGACTGATGATCGTGTTTTATTTATATTTGTATTACAAGCTATAAACACAATATCTGGCATTTAGTAGGTTCTCAAGAATACATGTTAAATTAAAATGTCAACAAGAGAACAGAAGGAAAAGGGCACACAGCATGACATTGGGAGATATTGGAAGGTGATTTACTAAGGTAGGCCTCAGGATATTGGGATGCTGCTGGTAAGTGCAAGGACAGATGTACAATAAAAGATGTTGAAAACAAACTTCTTGAGTCATATGTTTTGTTTATAAATAGTTTTAAGTTGTAACGCAAAGCCTTTGATGCAATTGAGGTTTTTTTATATTCATCAGTTGAAGGTAAATAGAACAACAACAATAAAAAAAATGAGACAATGTCTATAAGCAATGGAATCCTAGAAATGCCCATACAGATCCAACACACATTTTGCCGCTGTGACTATTCCTAGCTACTTCTAAGCCTGGAGCAAAATTGTTTTCCAAGGCATACTCCCAGTTGTAAATGCCCTAGCTAAATGCTGAAGGCGGTTTAAAATTGAACAATTAAGGGCTCAAGAGAAATTCTCATAAATACTTTAAAGACACTTACTGACTGAACTGTCCTTAATTCTATTAAGATCCTGATTTGATCTGTTCCCATTCTAAGCTATGACTGTAACTCTAGTAATTCACCACGTACATTTTGGACAGCAGATATAATGAGCTATCTTGATTTAAAATTATGTTATGAGTCAAATTTGCATATATAAATTTATCCTGAAAAATTAAGAGAAAGACATTGTTTCTAGGGAAGTGTTTTTTTTTCTTCTTAAAATTCTCTATGATGATCTAATTTAAGAAGTACTCATAAAGTAGTAGAATATTGAAAAAAATTCAAAATATAACATATTTCTAAAATAAACGTATATCTTAAAATTGGCATGTAGAACACATTTAAAAGGATTTGTTAAGTGCCTGAATCCTGGATTAAGTTTACTGAAATTGAAAATTAATGTAACTATTACTATTACCCACATAACTAAAACCAGAAGCTTTTCTCTTACTCTGCCTTCTCCAGGTATCTAGAGCAGCATGTGGTAATGTGCTGCACATATACAGGTAAATATGGTGTAGGAGTCACTGCCTATAATTAACTATGAAACTATAAGTCATATGTATATGCCTCAAGTATTTTTAAGTACTTCCTTTCTGGGTGTTGTAGTCCTGGTGTCTCTTTCAGCTAATGTGGTAAATTGGATTTGTTCTAAGATTACCATGTTCTGAAGATTTTTTCCTATACTCTGCTTGCAAGTAAGCACACTGTTGCAAGAAATATAGTGAGACATGTTTACTGAAAGCTTATCAATTTTCCACTTACTCCAATAGATAATGAGCCATTCATTGTCTTCCATTTTGGCAACCTCTACAACCACGTAAGGAAATTATACCTTCAGATACTTCATAATGCATACATTTCTTTAAAAAAATAAAAAAAAAATAAAAACAGTGAAACTTCAGCAAATAAGCATATTTTTACACTGGAAGAGTTGATGAGCTACTGTCAAAACCATACTTAGGAGTCCTCCAGTCTCACAGCTATTGGTGATGTACAATGAAGAAAAAAGATGTGTAATATGTGGATAATTGAAATGCCAGTTTATCTGCTTCTTTTTGGGGTTGGATGTTGGTTGTTATTTACTCCTCCAGATTTTCTTTTCTTTTTTTATATTCCTGAGAATTTTTGTTGCTACTTTACATTACACAATTGAAAACTAGAGTAGCTGTTTTTTTTTTTTTAAATATAATGAAAATACAAACACCGATTTTAGATCAGTTTGAGATATGTGATTTACAAATGGATCAGTACAAAAAGATGTGTATTTTATTTCTCTTTGTAATTTCTGCACATTTTCACTGAATTCTTGAATATCATGACATCAGGAAAAGTATGTTTTATTTCTGTGTAAAGAAATTTGTTATTAGTCCTTTGTCACTTTTTCTCCATCAAAACGAGAATTTCACAATTGTCATGCCAGCAGGTCTGATGAGATGGAACAAATGAACTGACAAGTGAAATAGAAGTTTAAATACATCTTACATTTGTCTCATTAACCTCTTCCTCTCTGTAGTCTAATTTATTCTTACAGAGAGGATACAAGTTTTAAAATGACCTTGTAGTTCAATTTCAATGTCAAAAGCATTCGTAAATTGCCTTGCAAATAGTTACCTAAAGTTTTACATTTACTCCTTGTTAGGGAGTAAGAAGACTACAGGAGAAATAAAGAAAAAATAAATGTATTTGCTAACTCTATACGGGATATTCAATTTTTGAATAGGTAAATGTCACTTCTCAAAACTTTCATAAATGAAGAATAGTGTGGACCTTCCCTAAAATTTTGTGACCAAATTATTATAACCATTGAGTCTAAAATTATGTACTATTTTAAAATCATTGTCAATTAACTCACAATTTATTGTATAATTTTTATTTGATTATTTTAAAATCAAAATCATCATATCTTATGTTGACATTTTAATCGTGTGTCAAAACTATGCATACTGATAAAGGAAAATAAGCAAAATAAATTGGTTAGGATATTCTTAGAGTGATGTCAGCAAAATGACATCTAGAGACACCTGACATCTATCCCCCAACAAGAAAGGACCAAGGTAATGAATAAACAGGAAAGATTTATCTGCAGTGTCAAAGGGGGATTGCTAGAATGCATTTGGGAAGTAGAGAGGCACCTCTGGTGACTGGAAGTTCAGGAAGACAGAGTGGAGGTATGCAGCCTCTGCAGCATCGTCTTCCCCACATGGATTGAATTTGCCTGGCATCAGGAGTTACTTCCTGTTGGGAGAAAAAAGTGTGCCCTCCTTGGGGGAAGCAGGAGCCACCTGCACCTTTCCAGCACTGGGGCACCATCTTCATTATGCCAAGCCCACACTGGTAGTTGAATGCTACAACCTCAGAACTACAGAGCTTGGGCCCAGGATCAGCTGTGATTTTGAGTTGTGCATAGTAGGGAAACCAACTATTACTCCTCTTATTTCCAGCCAGAGGAACAGTCTGGTAGTACTGCCCGTTGTGAAACTGCCCTTAGTCAACCAAACCACTTCATTCTCTTCTCTATGTCGGGGAGGCCCTCAAGTCTCTGAGCAGCTGACATGGTCCTCAGCTGGTGGAGTGGCAACACACTTTTACCCAGGGTCTAAGAAATAGCCCCATGGTACCCATCCCACTACTGATAAGCCCCTGGCCTGCCCAACGGCCCTGTACCTGCTTTAGGGCTTGAGAAACAGCTGTGAAGGTACCCTTGGCTGACCACCCCAGGCCAATCAGGCATGTGTGCACCCACAACCTTGGAGTGAGAAATAGCTCCACAAGCTGCCACTGGAAGGCAAGTCCATAGCCAGCCAAGCAGCTGTGTCTGCTGGGCCCAAGAAACGGCCCTAGAGCTGCCTCTGGCATGTCAGCCTCCAGGCCAACTGAGTAGCACTGCACCCACCTCCTGCTCCTGAGAAACTTCCATATGGGCCACCCCAGCAGACACATTCCGGGGCCGGGTGAGCAGTTATGTGTCCATGTCCTGGGTCTAAGAAACATCCCCATGGGCTGTCCCTGGCAGGTATTCCCCCAGGCCAGTCAAGCAACCATGTGCATGTGATCTTGGCCAGAGGAACAGACCTATAGCCCCAATACCAGTCCCAAGTCGGTTGAACCAGGGCAGGTTCATGCCTCTGACCTGAAAAACAGCCTGGTGAGCTTACCCACAGCAAAGTCACACCATGGCCACTATAGCCTTTGTCTTTGAGATACTTGCAAACATCACTAGCATAGATTACAGCTGAAGAAATAACATAGAGACGATACTGCTGCATCCACTTATAACCAAAGCCAATGCACCCCAGCAAACTGGTACTCCAAGACGTATTCTTAAAAATATCTTTCTGTAAGAAATCTACTCCATAAAATTGGAAGAGATGACTGTTACACCGGATGTATAGAAATCAGTGTAAGGACACATCAAACCTGAAACAGCAAGGAAATGTGACAACTCCAAAGAAACACAGTAATTATCCAGCAACAGACACCAATAATGAGCAAATATACAAAATGCCAGAAGAAGAATTTAAAATAATAATCTTAATGAAATTCACTTAGATAGAAGAGAATACAGATAGATAATTGAATGAAATCAGTAATATAATTCATAATTTAAATGAGAAATTCAACAAAGAAATAGATATTATAAAAAAAAAAAAAACATGGGAAACAGAAAAGGAGACACAGTAATGGATACCCCAGGATTACAAAGAGTTACTAGAGACTACTGTGAACAACTATAAGGAAACAAATTTGACAACCTAGAGGAAGTGAATAAATTCCTGAAAACATATCACTTACCAATAATGAACAAAAAGAAATAGAAAACATCAACAGAATAATAACAAGTAATGAGATTGAATCAACAATAAAAAATTTCTCAACAATTAAATGTCCAGAAGCAGATGGCTTCAGCACTGAATTCTATTGAACCTTAAAAGAAAAATTAATGCCATTTTTTCTTAAACTATTCCAAAACATTGAAGGTGAAGGCATTTTTATAACTTATTTTATGAGGCCAGCATTATCCTGATAGCAAATCCAGACAAAGAAAACACAAGGAAACTGCAGGCCAATATCCCTGATTAACATAGATGCAAAAACCCTTAATAAGATACTAGCAAACTGAATCCAACAGCACATCAAAAGTTAGTACACTGTGATCAAGTGGGATTTACGTCAGAAACGCAAGTATGACTTAACCCACATAAATCAATAAACATATCACAGAATGAAGAACAAAAACCATACAATCTTCTCAATAGATACAGAAGAAAGCATTTGATAAAATTTAATATCCCTTTATGATACAAACTGTGTAGAGGGAAAGTACCTTGACACAATAAAGGTTATATATGACAAAGTCACAGCTAATATACTGAACTGGGAAAAGCTTTTAGTTCTAAGAACTGAAGGAAGACAAGGATGCGCACTCTCACCACGCTTATTCAGCATAGTACTGGAAGTCCTAGCTAGAGAAATTAAGCAAAATAAGAAAATGAAGGGAATTTAAATGGGAAAGCAAAAAGCTCAAATTATCGCTATTTGCTGATGACATGATCTTACATGTAGAAAAACCTAAAGTCTCCACCAATCAACCATTAGAACTGATAGAAAAAATGCAGTAAAGCTGCAGGATACAAAATTCACATACAAAAAATCAATAGTGCTCCTCTACCCAAACCACAAACTACCTGAAAAAGAAATTAAGAAGTCAATCGCACATACAATAGCTACAAAAAAAATAAAATGCCTAGAAATAAATTTAACTAAGGAGGTGAAAAATCGATACAAAATAAACTAAAAAACTCTAATGAAAGTAATTGAAGATACAAATAAATGAAAAAAAAAAACCCGTGCTTATTTATCAAATGAATTAATATTGTTAAAACAACCATACTAGCCAAGCTATCTACAGATTCAATGTAATCCTTATCAAAATACCAATGACATTTTTTACAGAAAAATAAAAAAAAATTCTAAAATTTGTGTGTTACCAGAAAAGACCCTGAATAGTGAAAACAATCTTAAAGGAAGAAACAAACCTGGGGTCATGACACTATGAGACTTTGACGTGCATACTACAAAGCTCTAGTAACAGAACCATCATGGTGCTGGCATAAAAATGATCACACACATTGATGGAACAGAATAGAGAATGCAGAAATAAATTCACATGTCTACAACCAACTGATTTTTGACAAAGTCATGGAGAACATATGTTGGGGGAAAGGAGAGTCTCTTCAATAAATGATCTGGGGAAAAACTGGACATCTCACCCTGTACAAAAATTAATTCAAAATGAATTAAAGGTAAGGCCCAAGACTATTAAGCTACTAGAAGGAAATACAGGGAAAACATTTTCAGACATTGGTATGGGAAAAGATTATATGAAAAAGACCTCAAAAGCATAGGCAACAAAAGCAAAAATAAACAAATGGAATTATATCAAACCTAAAAGCTTGTGCACAGCAAGTGAAATAAGAGAAAAGAAAGCCAACAGAATGGAAGAAAATACATGCAAACTATTCATCCAACAGGGGATTAATATTCAGAATGTACAAGAAATTTGAACATCTCAACAGAAAAGAAAGAAGGAAGGAAGGAGGAAGAATGGAAGGGAGGGAGGGAAGGAGGGAAGGAAGGAACAAAGGGAGGGAGGGAGGGAGAGAAGGAAGGTAGGAAGGAGAAACTATTCAATTTAAAAATGGACAGGCCAGGGGTGGTGGCTCAAACCTGTAATCCCAACACTTTGGGAGGCCGAGTCGGGCAAATCACTTGAGGTCAGGGATTCCAGACCAGCCTGTCCAGCATGGTGAAACCCCATTTCTACTAAAAATACAAAATTTAGCTGGGTGTGTGGCACACCCCTGTAATCCCAGCTACTCAGGAGGCTGAGACATGAGAATCGCTTGAACCTGGGAGGAGGAGGTTGCAGTGAGCTCAGATCATGCCATTGCATTCCAACCTGGGCAACAGAATGAGACTCTGTCTCGAAAAAAAATCAAAAAAAAGAAAGTCAACAAATATCAAAAGAATACATACAAATGTCCAAGAAATGAGTGAAAAAAAAATGCCCATTGCTAATTATCAGGGAAATGCAAATCAAAACCACAATGAGGTATTATGTTACCCAGTTAGAATGCCTGTTAACAATATAAAACATAACAAATGCTGGTGAAGATGCAGAGAAAAGAGAACTCTTTCACACTGTTGGTGGGAATATAAACAAGTACAGTTACTATGGAGAGGAGTATGGAGGTTTCTCCAAAAAACTACATATAGAACTACAATATGATCCAGCACTCCCACTATCAGGCATTTATCCAAAGGAAAGGAAATCAGAATATCAAACACATTTGTATTCCCATGTTCACTGAAGCACTATTCACAATAGGCAAGATAAGGAATCAATCTACGTGTCCAACAACAGATGAATAAAGAAAGAAACTGTCTCATATACAAAATTGAATACTATTCAGCCATAAAAAAGATTAAATCCTGTCATTCACGGCAACATGGATGGAACTGGAGGACATCATGTCGAATAAAATAAGCCAGAAAACAGAAAGCTAAACAATGCATGTTCTCACTTATATGTGGAAGCCAAAAAAAGTTGATCTCATGGAAGTCAAAAGTAGAATGGAGGATATGAGAGGCCAGGAAGGATAGGGGAAAAGGGGAGATGGGGAGAGATTTGTTAAGGGATACAAAATTATAGCTAGATAAAAAAAAATAAATTCTATTTCTCTATAGAAATATAGAATGACTATAGTGAATAATATATAGTTTCAAATAGCTAGAAGGAGGATATTGAATGTTTCTAACACAAAGAAATAATATGTATTTGAATGATAGATATAACAACCCTGATCTAATCACTATATATTATATGTATCACAACATCACTATGTACCCCATAAATATGTACAATTATTATGGTCGATTATAAAACCTTAAAAAAGCCAAGTCACTTCACAACACTTTAAAATTCAGTGAATTGGCCAGACGCAGTGGCTCACGCCTGTAATCCTAGCACTTTGTGAGGCTAAGGTGGGCAGATCACAAGGTCAGGAGATTGAGATCATCCTGACTAACACAGTGAAACCCCATCTCTACTAAAAATACAAATAATTAGCCAAGCATGATGGGGGTCGCCTGTAGTCCCAGCTCCTAGGGAGACTGAGGCAGGAGTATCACTGAACCTGGGAGGCAGAGGTTGCAGTGAACCAAGATGGCACCACTGCAGTCCAGTCTGGGCGACAGAGTGAGACTCTGTCTCTAAGAAAGAAAAATAACATACAATAAAAAATAAAATTTGGTGAATTATAGTTATTTCCAAGTGGAAGCAGTATATCAAACAGAGGCACAAGACAAAAAATATTTCTAAAATTTCTTCACATTCAAAATCTGACACTCCTGAATTACTTCTTAACTTGGAGCTGCAAAATTTTTGTCTACATAGTATCAGTCTTCGTGTTTCTCTTAAGTACTGCTCTAGTGCTATTGCCAGAATTTTCTTCCAAGTTACTGATCCCCATTCTGTAAGCTTTGAGGCACATGTACAAAAAAAATGACAGCTGCAACATCATAGCATTCACCTGCTTTACAGTCTTTGTAATATACATCCTAATTTCAGACATACAGAAATATGAAAAAAAGTGACTTTGAATCAACTATGTTAGAATAATAGCACAAGAGTATCTTATCTGTCCTGAACAATAAAATAATCACTGTGGCAAGGTCAGCTGCTTTATTCCAAACATCCTGCAATTACATTATATCCTGGAAAATTAAGAGAGTTGAAAGTGATTCGAGGTAGAAGATGAAGTTTGGGAAAATAAAGTGAAATATTTAGTTTTTCTTTTAAAAAATATCTGTTGGACTGTTAAAAATACCATAGGCTATTCTACGATTCTATGCCACTAAATTTGTGATTCCGTAGATGTCACTCCAAAATGTCCTACTTCTGTTTATCAAAATGTTAAATTGATCACGCTGCAGCTAATTCATTCCAGTTGCTTAATTACATCATAACTTATAAATAGCAGTGTTTAAAATAATAAATTGCATGAACTTCTCTTTGAGAAATCTTTATAATAGTCTGAAACTATGTTATGAAATTTTTAACTTTTATTTTTTAATCCTAAAACTAAGTACATTTTGCCAATAATCCAAAACAATTTAGTTGGATTTTGTTTGTCTTACATCAAGAATTTCTATACTGTCATAAACATAAGACCTGGCATGATCATTTATCTTAACAAGGTGGTTTGTGAAGATCTGAAAAAATCTTTCCACCAAATTGCCTGAGATCTTCATATTTAATGTTTAATACTTCCAACACCATTATGAACAAATATTCACTTTGTCCATTTTTAAAAATCAAATTTAATTGCATTCAAATACATCCATCATACTATGACATTATGTCTTCATTTGTATCACTTCAAAAATGTTTATTTATAAGAACATTGTGTATCACTACGAATTAAGACAGTCACTGCATCATTTTTTCATTTTGTAGAGAAATGCAAATATAAAATATTCTCTATTACATGTTTAGATAACACAAAATGTGGTCAAGGTTCAGACTTTATTCAGGAAACAGCTTTTAAACTCAGAAAATCACAAAGCAACAGGAAATTGGATGAATAAAAGAGAAAAAGAACAATGTGAACACAAAAAGAAGGAGGAGTTGTTAGACTCATTGATATTTGAGAAATACCAAAAAAACCCAAGCTTAAAAATTGGCTTCAAAATGTCAAGTGTCTGCCTGATATATTACAACTAAATATCTTTGCTAAGAATTTTCCTGGTAAGTTTCAGACTTGAACTTAAATATGAACTGAAGTTAGCTACTCCATCCAAATGCTTAGCTTTCTTAAGGAAAGAAGATTGAAGACTCTCAGATAAATGGAAAATAATGAAAGCATTTTAAAATTCCTTTATTTAACTGTATTTCCTTTTTAGAGTAGATTTAATAATGAAATGACAATATTTCTATACAAAACATCTAATATTTAGTAGCCTTTGTTTTCTTTGTCAATTAAAAGTTGTGTTCTAGGAAGAAAAAGACACAATCTGCAATATTACCAAAAAAAGTAAATGACAGATGATTAATATCACAGTAACAGAATTTTAAGCTTTTAAATGATGCTGAATTATATTTAGACAATATACTAAACAGAGAGTTTACATTTAAAATTTCCAAAGGGGCAAAATGTCATTCTGCCAGCTGTATAAAGTTATTCAGAAAAGAGCATTCACACTTTCAGCAATTCATCCAAATTAAAACATCTTATGAAAAGTCAAACACTGGACTTTATGCTGTGGTTTGAGCTATTTTCAGTGCCTTTAGTAAAAATACCAAAAAAAGTTTGATTACTCTTCTCAGTACAATGAAGATTGGAATCCTCATTTTAGAAACTCAATATTTTTGCTCATAGCATCTCATTTAATCCTTACCAAGTGGTCACATATACACAAACCCATACATATGTACATACATATATGCAAGAATAATTTGTTAGAGATAGAATTAAGGTTGCCAATTAGTTGATCTTAAAATAGGAAGATTATTCTGAATTGTCCGGTCATGTTCAATGTAATAACATTGGACCTTAAAAGTGAGACAGGAAAGCGGAAGAGTGGATCAGAGAGATGGGAGAAAAGAAGAAAGAGCAATTGGAAGTGTGAGAGGTACTTACCTACTGACTCTGCTGAAGGAATTGGACCATGAGCCAAGGATTGCAGGTGGCCTTTAGAAGCCAGTAAAAGCCCTCAGACAGCCAGAAAGAAAACAGGATCCCAGTCCTATTAGGAAAACAAAATTGGATTCTGCTAACCACCTGCATGAACAAGGAGAGGAATCCTCCCACAGAACGTCCAGAAAGGAACTTGGTCCTATCTACACCTCGAATTAATATTAACTAATGAATTAACACATTAGTGTCTCATATGCAATTAAATATGTAAGTATATATAGATTATATATAATTATATTTAATGCCTCCTCATAGAAATGTATTTTGGAAATTAAGAACTGAATTAAGATAGGAAGATTTCGCATGTTATAGTGGACAGGAATATAAGCAATTTTGTTTAGCTTCTGGTTGTCTTGTCCATCAAATGAAATGAATTGCATTTTGAACTGGTAGAGAAGTGACAGTGGCACATTTTTCTCTGTAAGTGTCAATTTCTTCTAAATACAGGACACATAGCTTGTGTTAAATTCAGGAAATACCAACCTTTATTTCTTCCCTTTTTAAATGGACTCTTCTGTCACATTATTATGTAAGTTTACATTGTTTTCAGCTTGGCTGCTCGCTATACTGCACCCGTCATTGAGTGAATATCAAATGGACAATATAAGAGACAAGTTTCTAAGCTGCAAGAAATATTATCTCTTCATTTCTGTTATATCTTCCTGTATTCTCTAGGATCGCTATGCTCATTGCTGTGCTGAAACATTTTCATATACCATAACCCTCTTTATTATCATCTTTACATCTACCATAGATATAAGTTTTATTCAAATGTTGAGGTTGTAGTACTATAGTTTGGAATGAATTGCTTTATTCTTCTATAAGTCTTAATTTGGTGGGTTAAAATATATCAAATCTTTCTCTCTGGACAGAGTAATAAATATTTCATTTCATTACTTCTCCAATAATCTATCTTTACAACAAAGCACTAAAGCTCAGTTTTGACAAGATATCAACACAACATTATCATTTCCATTTTCATACATTTTCTGTTCAACATCATTTGTGAATTCTTATCTACTCATTCATTGATATAAACTTGGGACTTGCAATATAATTCTGTGCCTGAAATGTCAAACAACCAAAAAAAGAGAATCCCCAAAAGAAATGTGGTCACAGCCACTTCTTTGGGTCCTTTTCTCTAGGCTCCAGCTCATCCCTGTAAACCTAAGCTAGACATAACTATCCTCTTTCTTACTGCTGTCATAGGACAATCCACGGGCACTGCCAATCAAAACAATATCCTTTGAAAGCTTGCGTGGGGTATGAGTTAGTTCCCCACCTGGGAGTAAGCGTAATCCACAGTCTAACTGCTCCATCTAATTTACCTTTCACCCTAGTCCTCACTTTCGTATTCCACTACTTCAAAGAACTCATTTCACATGCTAAGACAGCTACACAAATAAGAACTGAGGACTTTGGAGGTAGATAAAATGCCACAGTTAGCATTAAGAATAAATAATCCTCCTTTGGAGGGCACCTTCATTTTCTGTGTTGCTTAGTTAATAGTAAATTTAATTGCAACAGGGAAACTTTAAATTTTGTAAATGTTTTTAAAATTTTATATGTTTCTATCTTGAAACAAATAAAATTCTATATACTATAACCAATAATTTGAAGCCTCATATAAGGAACATTTTTTCCGGATCACAAACTCTTCTTTAATCAGAAAGTAGCAAAAGCTAAGTAAACAATATGATGTCTGAGGCAACTAAACAAAAAAACACCAATACGTATCACAAGACCAGTTTTCAGACTGTATAACTATCACATATCCATCCAGATCTCAGGCTGCTTTGGATAAATGGGGATTTTACTTCAGTCAGACCATATTTGGAAAATGCCCTTTAACAGGTGCCATATTTTAAGTTACTGGAATTCTTTATTACTCCATATCCTAAAAGAGTTTTGTGAATCATGCATTGACTATAAGGCCATATATATTTAATTATTCACTTACTTAACAAATATGTACTGATTATATAGTAGGACTATGTAGATATTAAGGCCATGTGACAAGTAAACCATAGATACTGCCATCAAGGAGCTTTGGGCATTGTTGTCAAACTGGAAGTTGCTAGCCCTGCAATGGTGAGATTTATAAAAGGCAAAATAGCTGAATTCAACATTTGAATTGTTTTACAGCAAAGTAAGGTCGTGGTTGGGTGTACTGATACGTCAAAAACAATTATTGAAGATGAAATCAAATTGCTACATAAAATAAACCTGGAAAAATCACCAATATTTTAAAAATATTAAGTTAAACTCATATTTAAGAATATTTGAATGCATAAGATTTAGTGTTCCATTTTTTTGATTTTCTGAAAACTAAAATAAAAACTACTCTAAGAAAAGCATATCTGCAGTAAAATGGGTATAATTCTAGATATTGGTTGAGCATCTTATTTATAGAACAAATAGAAGAAATGAAATTTGTTAAAGCAAAAATATGTGAACAAATAGGATTTATTATTATATTTTATAAATTTAATAACTTCATTACCTTATAGTTGAAAGTCAATAAAATGTGTGTGTGTGTGTGTATGTGTATATATATATATATATATATATATGGACAATTTGATGTTATGATGTACATATATACCCATGAAATCATTTATATAATCAAGGTAAGATCCCAGTTTTCTTGTGTCTATATAATCCTTTTATCTAACTCCTTTCCTCTCCATCCCATCCCCAAGCAACACTGATATTACTTCTGCCAATATATATTTGTCTGCATTTTCTAAAATGTAATGAAATTGGAATCATTCAGTATGTACTCAGTTTTGATAGCTTCTTTCACTCAGCATAATTATTTTGAGACTCATCCATGTCCTCATACACATCATCTGTTCATTTCTTTCTATTGCAGAGAAGTGTTTTATTGCATAGAAACACCATTTGTATGGGAATAACATGGGGATAACTCATTTTGATGAAAATTTGGGTTGTTTCCAATTTTTGAGTATTACAAATAGAGCTATGAACATTCACTGGTGTGTTGATGTACATTTTCAGTTCCCTGGGATAATTACTTAGATGTGGAATGGCTGGATATCTGATAGTGTAGGTTTGCAGTAAGGAACTGCAAAACCATTTTCCAAAGCAATTGTACTGTTTTCCAGTTGCACCAGCTTTAAGGGAATTGTGGTTCTTCTACATCCTTATCAACACTTGGCATGGCCGGTCTGTAATTTTAGCTATTCTAATGACTGTGTAGTAATTTCTAATTGTGCTTCTAATTTGCATTTCCCTAATGATTAACAAGGTTGAGCATTATCTCATGGGCTTTTCATATGTATATCTTTGGTGAAGGGTCTATTCAAACATTTTAATCATTTATATTGGGTTGTTTGTTTTCTTATTGTTGAACATAGAGAGTTTTGGATATATTCTAGAAATGAGTTCTTCATCAGATACATAATTTGCAAATGTTTTCTTTCAGTCCATGGCTTCTTTTCATTCTCTTTAATAGTGACTTTGAAACAGTGATTTTTTTATGAACACTAATTTATCTTTTTTTTCTGGAATATACTTTTGATAGCATATCTAATAAATATGTGCATAATTCAAAGTAAAGTTTTTTCTACTTTTTTTCTGAAAGTGTTATGGTTTTAGGTTTTACATTTAGATCTATGATCCATTTTGAGTTGAGTTTTGTATATGATATTACAAAGTAGTGATCAAAGTTCAATTTTTTTTCTTTTTACATATGGACATCCAATATTTGCAGGAACATGTTTTGAAATGATTATCCTTTCTCTACTGAATTTCTTTTGCACTTGTGTCCAAAAAGACTTTCCATATACATGTGGATCTATTTCTGGACACTCTTTTATATCATTGTTCTATTTATCTGTCCAAAGCCAATACTATACTTATTTTAGCTTTATAATGAGTCTTAAAATCAAGGTGTATTAGTTTCCCTATTTTCTTCTTCCTCTTTCAAAGTTGTTTGGATTTTTCTAGTTCATTTGAATTCCCATATAAACTTTAGCTTCAGATGATATCAAGTTTGACATAAACAACAACGACAACAACAAAAAGAACAACCTGCTGCAGTCTTCACTGTTATCACACATAATTAAATTAGGGAAAATTAACAACTTAACAATAAAGAGTCTTTTAAGCCATAAAACAGTATATAACTTCATTTTTTTAGGCCTTCCTTAATTTCTCAATAATGTTCTGAAAGTTTCATTGTTCAAATCTTGCATATATTTTCTCAGATTTATGTTTAAGTATTTTATATTAGGGCAAATGATATTTAAGCATTTTTTGATTATTCCTAAGATATAAAAATAGAATTAATTTTTATATTGATTTTGTACCCTGAAGTCTTGCTAAACTCATATATTAATTCTGTTAGCTTTTTTGTAGAGTCTTTTAAATTTTCTCTTTAGATGATCATGTTATCCTTGAATAAAGAAACTTTATTTTCTATACTGGATGTATTTTATTTCTTTACTTCTTGCCATAATTCACAAGGTGGAAAAAAAGGAACTCATTTCTAGAATGTATAAAGAACCTTCAATACTCAACAATATGAAAACAAACACAGTCCCTTCCTATTAAGTATGACATAACTGCAGGTATTTCATAGATGCCTTTTTTAAGGTTTTGGAAGGTCCCTTATATTCCTAGATTTTTAAGTTTGTAAAATGCATATAATTAGATTTTGTCAGATGCTTTCTCTGCTTCTATTGAGATGCTCATCTGATATAAAATTTCAGTTTATTGGTATGGTGATTTTTGAATATTAAATAAATCTTTCATTCCTGGGATAAATCCCACTTTGTTATGGTGAATTATCCCTTTAATAAATTGCATTTGCTTTGCTAATATGTTGTTTA
>NW_016804424.1:2082679-2089090 GCF_001698545.2 Rhinopithecus bieti | reverse complement strand
TTTTATTTCTTTACTTCTTGCCATAATTCACAAGGTGGAAAAAAAGGAACTCAGTTTTAGAATGTATAAAGAACCTTCAATACTCAACAATATGAAAACAAACACAGTCCCTTCCTATTAAGTATGACATAACTGCAGGTATTTCATAGATGCCTTTTTTAAGGTTTTGGAAGGTCCCTTATATTCCTAGATTTTAAGTTTGTAAAATGCATATAATTAGATTTTGTCAGATGCTTTCTCTGCTTCTATTGAGATGCTCATCTGATATAAAATTTCAGTTTATTGGTATGGTGATTTTGAATATTAAATAAATCTTTCATTCCTGGGATAAATCCCACTTTGTTATGGTGAATTATCCCTTTAATAAATTGCATTTGCTTTGCTAATATGTTGTTTATACTTCTTGGATTCTCTGTTCATGCAATGCATTGTTATAATGTGTTTGTCAGGTTTTGGTATTAGGATAATGCTGGCCTCATAGAATAAACTGGAAAGTATTACATACATTCAGTTTTCTGGAAGAGTTTTTAGATAACTGATACAATTTGTTTATTCTATATTTTGTAGAATTTTCCAATTAAACCACTGGGGCCTGGAGTTTTCTTTGTGGAAATATTATAACTGCATATTCAGTTTCTTTCATAGGTAGGGGTTATTTAGACTACCTGTTTTTCTAAGAGTAAGTTTGTAAACTGTGTCTTTCACGAAATCTAGTCATTTTATCTAAGTTGTCAAATCTACTAGTATAACATTTTTAAATAATATTCAGTTAGTAATCTTTTAATATCTGTAGAATCTGTCATTTATCTCAATCCACACATTAGCAATTTGTGGCTTCTCTCTATTTTTGTTAGTCAGCCTGGCTAAAGATTTGTTGACTTTTTGATTTTTCTCGAAGAACAAGTTTGTTTTCATTGATATTCTGTATTGTTTTCTGTCATATTTCTTTCATTTTTCTTCTTTCTTCTGCTTACTTTGATTTTAATTTGCTGTTCTTTCTTCGGTTTTAAAGGTAGAATCAGGTCATTGATGTGGGACTTCTATTATCTCCTAATATAGAAATTGAAGGCGACAAATCCACCCCTCCCACCAGGTCCTGCTTTATTAGCACCATTCAAATTTTGGTGCCTGATATTAATTCTATTCAAAATATTTTAAATTTCTCTTTGATTTCTGTTTTGAAATATGGGTTATATCCTTTGTATAGATACACTTTCTACCTGGAATCATTTTTCATCTCCTGAAGGGCTTTCTTTACGTTTCTTGTTTTAGTCTTCTGGCCATGAATTCTTTCAGCTTTTGTATGTCAACAAGTCCATATTTGGCCTTCATTTTGAAGAGATGTTTTGGTATACAATTCTACATTGATATAGTTTTCTTTTCATATTTGAAGGATGTTTCTCTATTATTTTCCTATTTACATCATGTCCACAAGAAAATAAATCTTAAGTCATCCTCTGTAGACAGTATGTCCTCTCTGCCTCTTTACTTTTAAGGTTTTCTCGTTATCACTGTTTTTGACAAATTAGATTATAGATATATCTTAGTGTAGTTTTCTTCAGGGGGTGTGTGTGTGTGTATTTCTGTGTGTGTTCTTGAGGTTCATCGGGCTTCTTGAATATGTGGATTTTCTAATTTTTGAAATCAAAATAATATTTTAGGTCATTATTTCTTTAACCTCATTCCTTCAGAGTTTACAATTACACATAATTAGGCTGTATGAAATTGTTCTACAGCTCATTGACCCTCTTTTCATTGTTTTAGCTATGTTTTCCCTCTATGTGTTTCATTTCAATAGATTCTATTATTACACCAGACTTATTACTCTTTCTGTAGTCAATATTTAATCTGAAATGGCCTTAATCTACTTAGTGTTGCCATAACACAATAACACAGACTGGGAAATTATAAAGAAAATACGTTTATTTCTCATGGTTCTGGAGGATGGGAAGTCCAACATCAAGATGCCGGCATCTGATGAGGGCTTTGTTGATGCATCATCCCATGATAGATGATGAAAGAACAAGAGAGTGTGCATAAAACGGAGGTAGGGGGCCAAACTCATTCTTATTGTCAGAAGCCCACTCCTGCAATAATGACATTAATCTATTCATTAAAAAGGGATCTAGCTACCTCTTAAAAGTCTCACCTAGCCACATTGTTACCTTGGGAATTCAGTTTCTAACGCAAGAATTTAAGGGATACATTCAAACCATAGCAGTCATTAATCTCATCTGGTTTATTTTTCTCTCATTCATTTTATTATCTGTAGAAGTTTGATTTAGATCTTGTATAATATCTTTTATTCTCTACCTGAATTTTTTAACACATGAAATATAGTATAATGACTTTCTTCATTTCCTTGTATACTAATTCTAACCACTGTGTCTGTTCTGAGTTGTTTGATTGATTTTCTCCTCATCATAGAAGGTCATGTTTTCTTGCTTTGCATGCCTGGTAACATTTCACTGGATTGTAGTTATTGTACAATTGTACAATTTTCAGTACTGAATATTTTTGAATTCCTATAAATATTATTGAGTATTGTTTTAGGATACAGTTAAATTATTTGGAAACTGTTCAATACTCTAGGGTTTCACTTTCAAAATTTGTTAGATTACACCAGAGATATGTCCCACCTAATATGCAGAGATAATTATGTCCACTACTGAGTATTCTGTGTGCACACTCCTGACTATCCTATATGATGCCCTGTGAATTATGAGGTTTTCTAGTTTGCCTGATACAAACAGGGGCTATTCTCAATGCCCCGTGTGAGCATTGGATATTCCATGTAATCCTTTTGGATTGTTTTTCTCCAAGATTGGATAATTTCCTCACACACATGAGCTAATCAGTATTCTGCTGAATATACAAGGGAAATCTGTAATTATCTGGCCTTCTTGCTCTCTGCAGTGGTCTCTCCCCTCAGTAGTTTGTCCTGTGATCTCTAGGTACCTTGTCCTTTCCAGATTCTCAGCTGCATTAATAGAATTCAGACAGCCTTCTGCTTGAGTTTTTCCTCCCTGTACATGATCTGGACATTCTCTTGAAGCAATACAATGGGAAGTCATAGCCTCACCTGACATTTTTCCCATTTCTCTGGGATCGCCATCTTGTATTGCCTGTCAAACCATTGTTAGATATATTTTCCTTGATTTTTGTTTGTTTCAGGCAGGAGACTCTCTATTACTCTATCCTGGGTAGAAGTCTGCATTAATTTTATAAACTCCACTGTGGATGATTTAATTCTGTCTCATCATAGAATATACTTATGTGATGAATTACGTTTTCAATTTTCAATTCAAGGGAGAGAATTTTCATAGCTTTCACTTTTGTGTACAAGTCATTATCATTGAAGATGGATTTCTTAAGGATTCATGACTTGCTTTTTTGTTTTTGTCCCTAGGAGCTAGCAAAATGCCTAGAATATGGTAGGTTGATTGATGGCCTACATGAATAGAAGGCCGAATGAAAGCATGTTAAGATGAAAATAAAAAGTTGAGTGTGGTGTTGAATGTATATCTGTTATGAACTGAATGTTTGTCTTGTGTCCAAATTTACATGTCGAAACCCCATTCGTTATAGCCAATACCTTTGTGTAAACTTCTTTTGAGTTACAAAGCACTCAGAGTTCACAAAGCCCTATCAAATCAACCTTCACATCAACTCTCAAATATACATGGCAAGTAACAGCCTCATTTTCCAAATAAGAGAACAGAAATTGACAGACAATAAATGACTTTCTCTGGCAACTCCATTAAAAAGTGGTGAGGTTAGGTTATAACTGAGATCATGCTCAGGTCTTGGGAGTAGACCATCAACTTCTTAATTAGTATTTATCTTCTGGTTAAAGTGGCCAATTGATGGTTTGTATAGCTACAAATCTAGGCTTAAGGTTTAATGCATAATGTGAAAGGAGCCTTTCATTCTTCATCTGACATTAAGAACATCATCCGAAGTAAACTCAATAATATTTAGCATATTAATTTAAAACCAGAAAGGCAGAATTTTTTTTTTTCAGAATATTGGAACTGTGGTCTCACACAGATAGATATGTGCCAGAAATAAGACTTCAGTCCCTTATAACTGATTTGGTAAAGTTTTAAAAAACTTAAAAATAGCTGAAAATAATAACAATTATAGTATTTTGGAACAAATCTATTTAAGAAAATTTTCTGAAAGAAATCCCATTACTAATGGACAAATATAACAAATGGTTAGTAACACAAATAGGAGAAGATGGAAGGAATGATGAGATATCCTAGAGGAATCTTCTTTAGTTATTAGTTTAAGCTGGTTGTAGACTTCAAACTCAGTTCTTGGCAGAGAGAAAAAAGATAAATCCTCTTTAATTCCCATAATGCTATTGTGACACTGGGTACTGTTTCTCAAAAAAAATAAAATAATGCAATATATCAAAGCTACATAGGACGTGGTTTGAAGTAAATGGAATAATTATCTAATGCAGAAAAAAAAATTGGTTTAAAAGTTATGATCACTTCTCCCCCTTCCCCCCAATCATTATATCTTCAAACAGTGATGGGTACCGAGTTACATAATATTTTTAATTTTATTTAAGGTAAGATTATTATTCTGAAGTGCTAGTTACAAATAAGGGCCATGTTTTAGAGGGCATGAAGCATACACAGTGTGGTACTTTATCAATATCAACTCAAATGAAAGTTTCTCCTTTTTTCATTGACTAGTACCTGGTTGGGACACTGTCTACCACATGGTTAACACTAAGGAAATGGTTGCAATTATTGTTATTATCTACTTTTCCTAAATGAGATTTTGGTCAATTTAGCACTTCACACAACTGCTAATCTGCAGTTTCTCAATTTTGTGAAACCTTCAATTTCATGTTCCCTGAAAAACACTCCTTTCAGAACTAGACAAGACACATGACCACTAGAAAAATGTCATTATTCTTGTAGCCAAGTGGAAAAATTTGTGACATTGTCTACCCATAAAGCTTAGGGACAAATGACAAAAGACTTGCCAACATATTATAGAAACAATTACTAGTCACATCTTCAATCTCTAACATTATTTCTCTAAAAAGCATAGAGTTTTCATGATTCAAATTTATTTACTGTTTACCACAGTCCTTCATATCACAATGTTATAATATTTTTGAGATTATTTTCTGGAAAACACCCCATCACGTTGTTTAAAACAATTTCTCTGAAAATTAGGTCTCTCTAAATCACATAGCAAGAATGAAGGAAATGAGTTATTCAGGTTCTCACTACCTGTGTCTGATGGACTGTTGGTTCACCATATTGGCATGGTGGAGTATAAAAACAGCATTCTGTGTTCAAATTAAATGGAGATTGGTGTGTTAAACAAAGCAAAACAAGTTTCTATACTCCAGAATGTTTTAAAGCCTTGGCTATTCAAATACATGTTATAAATCTCCTAGAGGGAGCTACAGAACATGCAGCATTTGCCAAACGTATTTGCCTGTGGGATCTATTTTTCAGGCACATTAGCAGAATCTCCCTAAGAAAAAACCATTAAGGATTTGCTGTTGTAGGAGTCAATTTTAGTGAACTTTTGTGACTAAATTATAGCTCAGATATAGGACTATTTTAACCAATCAATACTAATAGGGATACAACTCAGAGGAAAATGCATTTCATTAATTCTTATTAGATCCCATCATTAGATCTAAAAGGATCTAATACATAGCTTTATTAAATTTTAATTTTTCATAGAAAGGCCATAAAATTGAAGGTAAATATTTTACATTCTATATTTGATTTATAAAATATAAATCACATTTTATTATAATTATTAAATAAATGAGTTTTGATATATTTAAAGTATATTTCAGTTTGGAAAGAGAGTCTGAAATATGGGTGAGATCCACAAGAAAGTAATGAAAATGATAAATGATGAGGGTATAGTCACCATTCACTATATTTCTTACTCTCTTGTAAAAGTTGTCACAATGAACAATAGGAATTCAATAAGTATACTATTCTCCAGAAAAAAAAAAAATGAAAAATTGAATGAAATATCATAAAATAAAAGGGGTCTTGTGACCTACAAGTGAACATGTATAAACGTGAGCTGGAGTCTTTTGTATTCAGGGTAAAATAATTCGTCATGATGAATTTTCCATAGGAAAGATTAGCAATAAGGAACTGGTTTTAGTTAGATATTTCAAAATTTAAGAAGATATGGAGATGCTGGTACTAAGTAATTCATAGGTTAAAAGTTTGAAAATAAGACCTAACAACAAAATATTAAGAAAACATAGTTAATTAACTTTGGGAACAGAGGAATCAAGGTAGAGTACCCACAGGATGAGTTTAACAATCATGTTAAGGAACTAGAAATATAACCATTACCAACATTGGTAAAACAATAAGAACACAGCTTGGGACAATTTTTTTTTTT
>NW_016804424.1:2062132-2082079 GCF_001698545.2 Rhinopithecus bieti | reverse complement strand
ATTGAAATGCTATACCGTTATTTTAAATATGAAGAAATAAATATATGAAATTATATATTATATATAATTTAGTGTATATATATGGAAATTAGGATTTCCTTACACAAAGTGCTATTTTAAAGTTATATAGGACCCTGCACAAATGAGAATGCTTGGTAATCTAACGTATGGACAACTCAACCAGCCAAAGTTTTAATGATTCATTTGATAGTGGAAAATTAGATGAACCAGAGAAGTAAAGTTGTAATAAATAAAAACAGTAGCAGTTATGAACTTTAATGTATATTTTGCAGTGTGGGGTGATGCGTGGGTTAAGCATCAGATAAATTTGATTTCTAATCCTACTTTAGGCACTTATTGGTGGTCAGTTAAAAAGGTGATATAGCCTACTGTCTCTTCGTATATAAACGAAATGTGGATAGTAATACATACATTTTGGTAGGGTTATTAAATATATTGTAAATAAAATATCTGGTCAATAAAGAGAGCACTGCTTATTGATAACTGATGTATTTTTAAATTAATTTTACAGATATGTTAATGGAGACTCAGATGAAATATGATACAAATAGCAAGAGAAAATGCCTGAGATCGAAATCTATCTCCCCTGATTTATAACTCAATGCTCTATCTATCCCATCATAGCAGCTTCTCTCCACTTTCTGTAGTTTATCACAATTTCACATTTCCGTTGTTGAAGATTTATATTTTTATCTATTATGTTTATTAATATGTTTTAAAGCCCATGCATATTTATATCCCTCAATTTATTTCAAAACTACTTAATATACCACAGATGTTTCCAAATGCTTATTGAATGAATAACAATGAATTAGGAATAGCTACAATAATTAAATTCCCTTACCATGGATCCAAGAACTCACCTAATTCTGTATTCTTCTTTGGTGAATACTACAGTGGTGTGAGGATGCAGCATTTAAAGTTCATTAAGAGTACCCCAACTTGGCCGGGCGCGGTGGCTCATGCCTGTAATCCCAGCACTTTGGGAGGCCTATGCAGGCGAATCACAAAGTCAGGAAATCGAGACCATCCTGGCTAACATGGTGAAACCCCGTCTCTACTAAAAATACAAAAAAATTAGCAGGGAGTGGTGGCAGACGCCTGTAGTCCCACCTACTCGGGAGGCTGAGGCAGGAGAATGGCCTGAACCCAGGAGGCGGAGCTTGCAGTGAGCCTATAGGACGCCCCCGCACTCCAGCCTGGGCGACAGAGGGATACCCTGTCTCAAACAAGCAAACCAACAAACAAACAAAAAGAGTACCCCAACTTTACCTTCTAGCAAAACACTAGTTAGGTGTATCATCATGATGTTAATTTGAACTTTACATTTAATGTTTCTCAATAATTTTATTGCCATGATAAATGCTCTAGTTTTTTCACACTACTTGTATGTCTAAAACCTTTGTGAGTACTTAAAAATATTCACAGAAATAATTCAGTTTCATCTTTTTAGCATGATTTCATGCAGTTAGTTAATAAATTGCTGAAAACTATACTAAATGACATTTTGAAACAGAAATTAAAGGAATTTCTGTATGGACACATATTGCATATTTGGAAACCTAATTGAGATATTTAAAGTTGATCACTAAATGCAATAGAAAGACTAGAAAGTCATCTCTGGTTAGTAAGTAGATTGGTTTTCTGAAGGAGTTTGATATTATAATTTGCTCTTATGCTAGAAATAATAAATTACAAGTTTCAAATGACACCATTTAAGAAATAAACTTTAGAATTTTGGAGAACTATTTTAAAGATGAGACAGAAAACAAAGTTTGCTTCTGATTTGTCAAAAGTTGCAAAATGCAAAGAAAGGAATCAGGCTAAATCATGTCTCTAACCTGCAATCTAAGGCTTGATGAGAAGCAGCTGAGTGATGACATGACACCAAATGAAATGGACACATGAAAATACTGAAGCTCACACCGCAAAATGGTGGCATATGTAAATTCTACTGGAATCCTTGAAAGCTTAAGATTAAGTGCTCAACCAGCACAGTAGCAAATATTTTCCCCTCCTATAGTCCATGTTGAAATCCTCATTCTAATTAGTATTATGGGCAAATGTCACATATGGGTTTAAGTGGAAATTTCTGAAAGCTATAAAATACAAATTCTGTATTTGTTTGAAAATAGTTGAAGAAAACCATGAGGAAATAAATTGCTGTATATGGAGATTATTAAGACAAAGTCAATGGTCCTTTGGGGGACCTTATTTTATTTTATCCAGGCTCATCTATAACACCTGGCATTTTTGTGAAACTGCAGTCCTAACAATATATTAATAGAACCAATCAGTACATATGGGTGAAATACCAAATTTGAGAAGCCAGGCAATTTCGAAATAAATTGTTATAACCAAACTCTCCCTAAGGGAGCCAACCAATATACACATAATCAGGTTTTCCTTTAGCTACCTTTGTTATCCTTATGTATCTCCATTTACCTTTTAATTCCTTCAATTACAAAAAGTGCTTTAGTAATTGTTTGGTTTTAGCTATTACTTTTTATTTTGAGGGCAGACATACTAGCTCACGGAAGCTCAGAGAAGGTATTTTTTTTTTAAACTCAGGACTATCAGAATAAATGAGATATATTTAATCCATATGTAAGTATTATTGTATAACCAACAAAACATTCTATCCTAGGAATTGTGTGACTTTGAAGGGAGTATAATACAAAGCTTGCAACTATAAAGTGCTTGTAATTCTGTCGAGTATATGAGATCAAATGAGTCCTTCATCTAATAGTTCTAGCCAACAATTTTATGTACTCATTCTGCTTATCCACTCTATAGGTAAGGTCTCTTGGCATGACCTCCAAAATCCATTTCAAATCTTTTAATATATTTGCCAATACTTCACTCTGAGTTTCCATCACTTTCTCCAGGACAAATGTAATAGCTTTCTAAAGGATCTCTATATCAACTGTCCCCCTTCTCCTTGTGTCCCTCTCTGCAGAATGTATTCTCTAAAACAGCAAGAATAAAACTTTAAGACAAGTTCCTTGACTGCAGAAAATCCATCACTGACTTTCCATCAAACTTGGAATAAATCAAAATTTGTGACCACAGCCTTTGCAACTTTAAATAAATTGTCCTCTCTTTACTATTAAAATTCACTTTATACCACTTTTACTTTCTTCCACTATGTGGAAGAAAGTAACACACAGGCCTTCTTTCTGGTTCTGAATACCATGTACTGTGAGTACTGGACTATATTTCCATCAGCTCTAAGCACTGTCTAGAATGTTCTTCACTTGATGTGTTCTTGGATGTCTCCTTATAATGTATGTCTCAGCTTAAACATTTTCTCAGGTAAGCTACATTATTACTACATTGCTGTGCAACAAATTATTCCATAACTCAGTGACTTAAAACAACAAACATTTATTGTATCACAAGTTCTGTGGATCAGGAATAACTTACAATGACTTAGTCAAATACCCTTGGCTCAAGGTCTCCTACAAGATTACAAAGTATCAGCCAATGCCACAGTGATCTCAAAGCTCCACTGGGAGAGGATTCACTTCCCAGCTCACGTATATGTCTGTTGACAGCCTTTAGGCACTGATGGATATTGTTTTTTGATACTTGGGCCTCTTCATAGGACTGCTTACAACATGGCAATTGGTTATCTTCAGAGTGAGCCAGCAAGAGAGGGAGAAAGGCTGCCTGAGATAGAAATTATGGTCTTTTTATAAATACATTTCAGAAGTGACAACTTCTTTTGTATTTTATTCATTAGAAACTGGTCAGTAAGTTTAAGGAACACACAATAAGAAGAAATTACACAAGGATGGGAACACCAGAAGGTGGGGGGATCAACCATCTTAAAGGCTGCCAAGATCAGTCTGTCCCAAGGTCTCCAGTGACTCATGTCTGCTGCCCGTGCAAAACATACACCATCTCAAAGTTTTTCAGAAGTCTAATTCTACCATAATGGGAGTTGAAAATCTAGAGTTTCATCATTTAAATCAGGTCTAGATGTAGGTGAGGCCCCTCGAGCATAGTTTGTTAAGTATAACTAAGTAAGTATGCTTCTCCTTGATCCATAGAACTATGAACCTATGGAGGCAATATCTGCTTCCCCCACCCAAACACATTTAAAACGCAGTGATGAGGCAGGCATAGGACAATCACTACAGATCATCTTTAAAACTGAGACATGGAGAAGTCATTGATATAGTACTTCAAAAATCCAGCTAGGTATAAATGTTGGAAGTTTCTCGATTAATTAATTTCAAGGCCTGAGAAAGAATTCTTCAGGTTCTTAGCTCTATCCTGTGAGTATTCCTCCTTTTTCATGAAAGGTTGAATATGTTTTCAGATGAGTAGCTTTCTCAGTCCACTTCTGGCCAGTAGACTTGTGAAAATCTAACTGCGTCTTTGCCTTTTGTACTGTCTGTCTCTGTCAATCCACGCTAGTAGTTTTTCTGCTGCCGTAATAATTCTTTGAAAAACGTTGTTAGCCACTTGTGTATTTCATTGGAGTTTACTCAGAAATCACTTCTGCAGATCCCTTCTAGGTGAGCCCTCTTGTACCTTGGGCTCCTCCTAAGATGACTGAAGGACGATGCCCTTAAACTTAGTTCAACCATTGTGGAAGACAGTGTGTCAATTCTTCAAGGATCTAGAACCAGAAATTCCATTTGATCCAGCAATCCCATTACTGGGTATATACCCAAAGGATTATAAATCACTC
The DNA here is from genome assembly GCF_001698545.2 of Rhinopithecus bieti. Lineage (NCBI taxonomy): Eukaryota > Metazoa > Chordata > Mammalia > Primates > Cercopithecidae > Rhinopithecus > Rhinopithecus bieti. Next base: position 2,077,356 of record NW_016804424.1, on the reverse strand, counting down.
TACTTAAAGACACATGCAGATGTATGTTAATTGTTATTTGCAATTGCAAAGACTTGGAACCAATTCTAATGCCCATCAGTGATTGACTGGATAAAGAAAATGTGACTCCTGTATACAATGGACTACTACCCAGCCATAAAAAAGAATGAGTTCTTGGGAGGCCGAGACGGGCGGATCACGAGGTCAGGAGATCGAGACCATCCTGGCTAACACGGTGAAACCCCGTCTCTACTAAATATACAAAAAAAAACCTAGCCGGGCGAGGTGGCGGGCGCCTGTAGTCCCAGCTACTCCGGCAGGAGAATGGCGTAAAACCCGGGAGGCGGAGCTTGCAGTGAGCTGAGATCCGGCCACTGCACTCCAGCCCGGGCGACAGAGCAAGACTCCGTCTCCAAAAAAAAAAGAATGAGTTCATGTCCTTTGCAGGGACATGGATGAAGCTGGAAACTATCAAACTAACAAAGCAAACGAACACAGTGACAGAAAACCAAACACTGTGTGGTCTCACTCATAACTGAACAATGAGAACACATGGACACAGGGACACAGGGAGGTGAACATCACACACTGGGGTCTGTCAGGGGATCAGGGGAAAGGGGAGGAAGAGCATTTAGGACAAATACCTAATGCATGTGGTGCTTGAAACGTAGATGATGGGTTAATAGATGCAGCAAACCACCATGGCACATGTATACCTTTGTAACAAACCTGCATGTTCAGCACATGTATCCCAGAAGTTAAAGTAAAATTTAAAAAAATTCCTGGTGACCCTGTTGCTTAATTGAAAGAATCTGTGAGGCACATATTTAGTCTCTCTGCTGGTCTTTTGTGTGACTGAGTAGTACACTGAGCAAAACCTTTGATCTTTCTGAGGTCTTAACAAAAGTTTGAGAGTCACATCATCAGCTTCATTGTTACATCACAATTTTCTGTCAGAACCATGGATTTCATGTTAGCTCAGAAGCCATTTCTTTACTTTTAGCATCATTTACCGTGGAGAGAGGCTAAGAATCTTCATAACCATCAAGTCCTGGCTTTTATTTTATTTTATTTATTTATTTTTGTTTGAGATAGAGTCTTGCTCTGTTGCCCAGGCTGGAGTGCGGTGGCGCAATCTCGGCTCACTGCAACCTCCACTTCCCGGGTTCAAGCAATTCTCCTGCCTCTGCCTCCCAGGTGACTGGGATTACAAGCACCCACCACCATGCCAGGCTAATTTTTAGTATTTTTAGTTGAGACAGGGTTTCACCTTGTTAGCCAAGATGTTCCTGCTCTCCTGGCCTTGTGATCTGCCCACCTTGGCCTCCCAAAGTGCTGGGATTATAGACGTGAGCCATTGCACCCAGCCAAGTCTTAGCTCTTTTTTGTTTACTAGTCCTCACCTCTAGCTGTCTCATCTTGCATATTACTGTAAGTACCAAGAAGAAACCAGGTGGCATCTTCAACATGTATTTTCAAAATGTCCTTAACCACATGACTCATCACAGTTCTTTAGGCATACTTTCTACATTATGTATAACTTCTCCCAGCAATGTTGCTAAATATTCTGCCAACACCTACCAAGTATCTGCTTTCCTTAACTTTTCAGTAAGGTTTTCCTCACTTTTATGCAAGCCCTCACCTGCAGCATTCTTAATGCCTAAAATTCTATGAACAGTGGGTTCAAGGCATTTTAAGCTTTTATTAAAACTCTTCTCAATACCCTCTCCTCAGTCCAAAGGTACTCTCACATTTTTGATATTTGTTATGTTAGTATTCCAGTAGCAGCTACCCAAATATGAATTAGTTATCTATTGTTATATAACAAACACTCAAAACATCGCAGCTTAAAATAACAAACACTATCTGTAGTTTCTGTAAAACAGGAATCCAGGCACAGCTAACTAGATGCCTCTGGGACAGTGTCTCTCAAAACTACAACCAAGATGTTGGTCAGGACTGCAATCATCTCAGTATTTGGCTAGAGAAGAATCCTCTTACAAGCTCATTCATGTGGCTATTGTCAGGTTTCAAGTCCTCAATGGTTGTTGGCCAGAGACCTTGCCATGTTTGCTTCTCCATAGCTAGCTCCCCTAAAAGTGAGCTTAGCAAAAGAGCAAGAGAAGGAGTCTAAGACAGAGCCATGGTCTTTTTGTAACCTAGTCTCAGAAGTGGTATCCCACCACTTTTGCTGTACTCCGTTTATTGGAAGTTAATCCATAAGTCCAGCTCACATTCAAGGAGGGGCATTGTATAAGGTTATGAATACTATGAGGTGGAGATCATTGGGAAACATCATAGAGATACTCACTCAGGGTCAGCTATAACCACTCACTCACTGCTTATACCACACTATGTTAATTCCACATGTAGTAATTTTTATGTGATAGTTTTGATGTTCCATTAATGTCTGCACTTATTGTCACAAATTAGGAGCACAAGACACGACTTCCAAAACAAACAAGAGCAAATTAATGTAAAACTTGTAAAGTATGTCAAGGGAAATGACATGATCAGATCTGCATTTTGGACTCAGAAAAGAAGGGCTAAGATATGTGCCAATTTAGCCTGGCACCAAAGAGAGCTCATCAAAGATAAGGGTGGTTTGGCATAAAAGATAGAAATTAGGCCACACTTTATAAACGTGGATATCTAGATTTTAGAAGACATAGCAGTAGAAGAAAATTTTAGGTGAAGGAAATAATATGACAGAGTTTTGGAAAGGAAAAGTGTCTTCCTTGATTTGTAAAGAGTTTGACAGGAGGAAGAATATTGGGAGACAAGATCTTAAATACAAAATTGATGCATTAAATTTTAATTTCATAACCAATTGGTATGAATATTTGGAAAACAGCTGATCAGCCTATCTATTCTCTTCAAAGCCACCCTACCAAATTATCTCTAAATATGACTTGAAACATTATGATCTTGATTGGAATCCTTTTTCATGTTCTGAAGGGCAAAGGTCCAAGGCAAATCCAGGTAACAAAGCACTCTGTAGGATTTATTCTGTGTGTCTACTTTTAATAAGTGTATCATAAAGAATTTTGGGAGGATTAGAAAAGAGTCTTCGAACAAAATAAGAAGAGAAGGAAATAGGTTATTTTGAGTGGTTTTAGAGCCGGCAATCCAACACCTTGAGAATATTGGAAAATATGGTCCGATAATCACCTTGGAAACCACAGAAAAGGCATAAACCTTTTTGCTCTTAGTCCCACCTAAATGGAACCCAAGCTGTCTACAACTTGTTCTCAACAGCTCAACAATTCCCTTAATTTGTTCATATTAAAATCTCAGCACACATTTGTTAAATGGAGTTAAGTTGTGCCTCTAGTTCTGTAATGGATTCTTCAGTGTGACTGAAAGAGTTCTGCTGGGTACTATGATGTGACATGTAATGTGACATGGAGGACTGACTTTAGTATTTCCTGAGTTGCAAAGTCATTTCTCTGTGCTCAATGTGTAAAGAAAAGCAAGCCATTTAAAAAATTATCCCACAGACTGCTGTTTAGTCAAAACCACTGGCATCAATGAGTTTTTACCTTTTCTTCTAGCCCACAACACTTTGACATTATTACAAATCTGCATGAACAATTAAGAATATTCTAAAATTTATGCTGTTATAATGATATCTTAAATTGATACAGACTCAGTTGATAATATGTTCAATCTATAGAGTGAAAGATTGCTTTAGCAGTACTTGTCACCCCATGTTTATCAACACGTATCATTTATAACATGGTAAAATTTAAATACTCAGTAAATCATGTAAGTTGAGTGAACAATATGTGCAAAGAATGAAGCATGTATTTACTTTTAGTGGTGACTTTTTTGCACAGAAAATAAAATCAATATTTCATTCACGTGTTAAATGTGTTTGTATTTTAAATACTCATTAAAATTTATATGTATACATTTATAACAAGTATTCCATTGAGGAAAATATTCTACCCCATCTCAGGTTTACTATTTGTAGAAACTTAAAAAAAGTTCATATATGCTGCATTTAAAAATATGTTGTTTAGCCAGGTGCAGTGGCTCACGCCTGGTAATCCTAGCACTTTGGGAGGCCAAAGCGGGCGGATCACGAGGTCAGGGGATCGAGACCACGGTGAAACCCCGTCTCTACTAAAAATAGAAAAAATTAGCCGGGCGTGGCGGCGGGCACCTGTAGTCCCAGCTACTCAGGAGGCTGAGGCAGGAGAATGGCGTGAACCCGGGAGGCGGAGCTTGCAGTGAGCCAGAGATTGCACCACTGCACTCCAACCTGGGGGACAGAGCGAGACTCCATCTCAAAAAAAAAAAAAAAAAAAAAAAAAAAAAAAAAAAAAAAAAAAAAATCACACTAAAATATATTGTTTAAGCAGACTGAAATAAGCTAAAAATAATTTAAGAACAAGATTCCATAGAAAGTATAGTTGACTATGATTAAAACAAACACAAAAATGCCCTAAGATATATATGTGAAGAATTTGAACAAACAAAATGCTCATAAAACATGCTTTTTAGACATACGTGTCTTGTAGAAATGAGAGATTTTTTAATGAAACTGTGAAAGAGATTTTGTTCTATATATATATATTTTCTAAATATTATAAAAATGTTAAAAGAATGTTTTAATGTGACAATCATCTATACATTACTTTAGAATAGTTTTAGGCATACCAGAAGACCAATATGTTCTTCCATAAATTCAGTCTTACAGATCTAGTTGTAACTATGTCCACATTAGTAGATGCTATGAAACTGCAGTTATCAAAATAATCTTTAGTATTGTATCTTTGCATAAAGTAAAAATTTTTAAAAAACACAATAAATTTGGTCAAGGACATGTCATATTGACTCATGTGATTACTTTCTCCACACTGTATTCTGAATTGTGTTACTATCATACTGTTCACAATTTTTTTCTTATATATAGGTGTGCAAACTCAGACTTACAATGAATCTAAAGAAATAATGTCAACCAAAACCACTTTGTACTGCTTTTCTGTGTAATTTATCTTTTCAGTTTCAAATAAAACTCTCTAACATTGTCAATATCACTCAGAAGATTTGGACAAAGACCCCGATGGGTACCATTACCTCATAGCTAAAGGAATCATCAGCAATCTTTGCTGACACTTCACTACTCTGGCCTTCTTCCCTCCTAACCACCTGTAAATCCCAATTTATTTGAAGTACCACCCTGCCTTTTGAGTCTTTAGCTTGGGCTCTGGCTATTTCTGTAATGAATTTATGAAGGATGTATTGACATGATCTTAACAAAAACTGTGTTGTAGCAATGGAGAAACTAGGAAGAAAAAAATAAGTTTCTTTGTTCAAAACAGGTCAAACCAGATGGTTTTACAAACAACAGTAGCTAAATAGTATATCATTGATTTCAACATGAATAATAAAGGGGTTCAGCGGCTGCTCCTCTCATACATGAGGTTTTGGCTTCCAATATCTAACAATCTGGACACTTGCCGTGGTAATGATTACTTCATGTGGGTCACAAACCCCACTTCAAAGTAAAGAAACAGTATAATGAAAAAGATTTTGAAGAGCAGATGATAAAACTGAGTAAATAAAATATGAATGTGTATCCTTTATTTTATAACTTTGAAGATCATGATTATTCTTTACAATTTCAGTGAACTGAACACTTCTGTTTTCAGCGTATTTTATAAAATTTATAGTGAGTAGTACTATTTTGCAATAGATGCCGCCATAATCACTTGTTGGACTGTCACTCGAGTAAAGTAGGTTTTGAAATTACCCATGAAACACATTTTGGTAGTTTATATAAAGGTGCATTTATTGTTCATTACTGAATGTTAAGCTGGAAGCTTTAAAGCATTAATTTAATTTTTTCTTCTGGAAATCGTTTTTCAGTTTAGAGTCTGTCCTTATTGGAAATACTCCAGAAAATCCAATGCTATTATTTTCTTTAAATATCTCAGGCCAGCCATGGTGGCTTATGCCTGTAATCCTAACAGTTTTGGAGGCTGAAATGGAAGGATCACTTGAGCTCAGGAATTCAAAACCAGCCTGGGCAACAAAGTGAGACCTCATCTCTAAAAAAAATGTTTTAAATGCTTTTTCAATACTTATATTGTCAACAATAATAAAGACTTCCCAATCTCTAACCAAAATTGTTTGAATGTAATCATGCATTTCAAACTCAATGATGGCATGGCCATACAGGTTACTTAAATGAGCAGAGCAAACTAGACGTTCTAGGGAGTATAGAAATCCAAAAACCATGTCTTACCCAAAAGAAATTGCATTGACTTTTAAGAAAAAAAGAAAAAAAAAAAAAAAAAGAAAACAGAAAAAAAGAAACCCCAGGTGTCCAAACAGAATCAATCTAGGAGTTTAGTTGTGACTGGGGTGGGGTCACCATGTTTTACCCCTTATATCTAGGAGAAATGTTTATGCCAGATTTAAAAGCAGACAAAGCTCTGAATGGTTATTTTTTATTATTCATGCACTTAAGAAATGTTATATGTTCTATTATAATGCTTTAATTAAAATATGAGATGTTTGGTTAATGCAGTATTTCTCAGCTCTCTTTTTTCTCAGTTCTTACTTGGAATTTATCATATTTATGGTGATAGATGGGAGATTTGTGAGAATAACCTCTATTCTATCCATTTTTAAATTATAGATAAGAAAAAACAAGACCCACAGAGGTTAAATACTTTACTCACATACCCTAGCCAGTTACAAGATTCAGAGACTTAATTCACACATACTTCATGAATATATGTGAAGAATAAGGAGAAAACAGGCACAGAGCATACATTCATGTGTCACATTAATTACTGTAAATCTCTCTCAGTCAACATCATGCCTTAATCAATGTTTTAACTCTACATGCTACACTGAGCCTGACTAATACTTATCAGGTAAACTCCAGATAAATTTTAATTGCATTTGAATTTTGTTTGAGTAAGTGACATTTTCAAAGAAATCAGAAGAGCTATTGGCAAAAATGAATTCCTTGGGATTGAAATTATACTGCCTGAGTTATAGAGTGATCTCTATAACCTAGCTCAGAGTAAAGTTAGTTTAACTTTTCTTCTTCCTTTTTTATAACAGCCTTTGTTTAAATATGCAGGAGATAAAAGTTGTTCTGAAAACATCTGTAAATGCTTATAGTTTCATCAAACAAGCAGGATGGTTTAAGAGTTGATCCTATCTTTGGTGTTTAGAATAGCAGAAAGATGTTAAAGAGGAAATTAACACATTTATCCTAGGTAACAAGGGCTGTTCACTTCGACAGATGTTCTAGGGACCTTTATAATGATCTAGGGAAGCTTGTAAGTACAGGGAAATATAAGGCGATATTTATAGAGGTAGAGCTTAAACAGCGGAATCAAAGCATGATTTAACTGAAATAGCACAAAACAGTATTTAAACAAGTGTTCAAGTTCTGGCTCCATCTTGTGCCTCAGTTTCCTTATCTGAAAAAATGGCAATAGTGACAGAACCTATCTATATTGGCCAAAATTCTAAGAATCGTCCCTGATGACTCTCACCCTTGTATAATGTGTTCTCTGCATGTGAGTGGAACCTGTGAATATGATGAAATATCACTCTTACGATTACGTTAAGTTATATGGCAAAAGAAAGATTATTTGGTTGGGCTTAATCTACTCACATGAGATAATAAATGCAGTTTTCTTCATCTGATGACAGAAAAGGAAATCAGAGATTCGGAACATGGAGGGATTTGATGAACCTTTGCTGATTTTGAAAGAGGATGAAGCCACATGTAAAGAAATGTGAGAGGTGGGAGTAGCCCACACCTGAGAGCCAGCAAGAAAAGGGAATCAACCACAAGAAACTGAATTTGTTCAGACTTGAATGATCTCAGAAGTGAATTCTTCCCCAGAGCCCCAGGTAAGAGCCTAGCCTGGCTAATACTTGATTTTGACCTTGTGGGGCCCCAAGCAAAGTTTCTAGGTGAGCCAGCCAAGACTTCTGATCCTTCAATCTGTAAGATAGTAAATGAGTATTACTAAACACCAAATATGTTGTGCAACAATAGAAAATTAACACACTATCTCACAGGGTTGATATGTGGATTAAATAGTATAATATCTGCAGAGTTCTTAATATATGTAACTTCTTGTCAAGTTGTAAACACTCAATAAGTGATAGCTGTTTTGTTCTTGTTGTTGTTAGATACGTTATTCGGAGCAAACCTCAGAAACTCATAGACACTGGAAAACTTCAGACTTCTATCTTTAAGAAGATAATTGTTCTAGTCCACAAAATTCTTGAATGATAAATAATAAAACATATTCAGGTGCTTGTACAGATTAATATGCTAATATTATCCTAAGAATCATTTCCTTAATTGCATAAGAGAGAAAGATTACAATAGAATAAACAGTGAAGATTTAACTTAAAAATCAAGACCTGAACTTGAAAAATGAGTTGGATTTATGTGAGTGGGGAAGACAAAGAAAAGGGCTTGGGAGGGAGGTGATATGGTTTGGCTCTGTGTCCCCACTCAGATCTCATGTTGAAATGTAATCCCCATGTGTCAGGGGAGGAAGCTACAGTGAGGTGATTGGATCTTGGAGGCAGATTTTCCTCCTTCTGTTATCATATTGAATGAGTTATGAGTCCTGATGATTTAAAAATGTGGCACTTTCCCCTTTGCTCTCTCTCCCCTGCTGCCATGTGAGAGATGCCTGTAAGGTTCCTGATTGTAAGTTTCCTGAGGCCTCCCCAGCCATGTGAAACTGTGCATTAAACTTATTTTTTTTTTTAACAAATTACCCAGTTTTAAGTAGTTCTTTATAGCAGTGTGAAAAAAGACTAAAACAGAAAATTGGTACTCATGGTGGGGTATACTGCTATAAAGATACCTGAAAATGTGGGAGGGCCTTTAGAACTGTTTAACAGGCAGAATTGGGAACAGTTTTGAGGGCTCAGAAGAAGACAGGGAGATGTGGGAAAGTTTGGAACTTCCTAGACACTTGCTGAGTGGTTTTGACCAAAATGCTAGCAGTGATATGAACAATGAAGTCCAGGCAGGGGTGGTCTCAGATGTAGATGAGAAAGTTATTGGAAACTGGAGTAAAGGCCCCTTTTGCTATGTTTTAGCAAAGGGACTAGCAGCATTTTTCCCCTACCCTATAGATCTGTGGGACTTTGAACTTGAGAGAGATGATTTAGAATATCTGGCAGAAGAAATTTCTAAGCAGCAAAGCATTGAAGAAGTGACATGGGTTTTTCTAAAAGTTTAGGCTCATATGTATGAAGAGATGGCCCAAAATTGGAACTTACTTTTTAAAGGGAAGCAGAGCATAAAAGTTTGGAAAAGGTGCAGCCTGATCCTGTGGTAGAAAAAAAATATATTTCTGGAGAGCAAGTCAAGCCAGCTGCAGAAATTTGCATCAGGAACAAGGAGCTGAATGTTAATCATTAAGACAATGGAGAAAATGTCTCCAGGGCATATCATAGATCTTCACAGCAGCCCCTCCCATCACAGGCCTGGAGGCCTAAGAGGGAAAAATGGTTTCATGGGCCAGGTCCAGGGCCCTACTGGTCTGTGCAGTCTCAGGGTTTGGTGTCCTGCATCCCAGCCACTCCAGCTCCAGCTATGGCTAAAAGGGGCCAAGGTACACCTTGAGCTGTTGCTTCAGAGGATGCAAACCCCAAGCCTGGCAGTTTCCACATGGTCCTACGCCTACAGTTGCACAGAAGGCAAGAATTGATGTTTGAGAACCTTCACCTAGATCTTAGAAGATGTGTGGAAATGCCTGGATGTCCAGGCAGAAGTCTGCTGCAGGGGTAGAGCCCTCATGGAGAACCTCTGTTAAGGTAGTGCAAAGGGGAAATGTGGATTTGGAGCTACCACACAGAGTCCCCACTGGGGCACTGCCTAGTGCAGCTGTGAGAAGAGGGCTGCTATCCTCCAAACCCCAGAGTGGTAGATCCACTGACAGCTTTCACAGTGCACCTGGAAAAGCTGCAAGACCCAACACCAACCAGTGAAAGCAGTTACAGGGGCTGTACCCTGCAGAGCCACAGGGGCAGAGTTGCCCAAGCCTGTGGGAGCCCACCCCTTGCATCAGTGTTTCCTGGATGTGAGACATGGAGTCTAAGGAGATTTTAGAGCTTTAAGATTTAATGGCTGCCCTGCTAGGTTTTAGACTTGCATGGGGTCTGTAGCCTCTTTGTTTGGCCAATTTCTCTGTTTTGGAATGGAAGCATTTACCCAATGCCTGTACCTCCATTGTATCTTGGAAGTAATTAACTTGTTTTTGATTTTACAAGCTCATAGGCAGAAGGGACTTGTCTCAGATGAAACTTTGGACTTGGACTTTTCAGTTAATACTGCAATGAGTTAAGACTTCAGGGGATTGTTGAGAAGGCATGTTTGGTTTTGCAATGTGAAAAGGATAAAAGATTTGGGAGGGAGCGGGGAAGATTGATATCATTTGGCTCTGTGTCTCCCAAATGTCATGTCAAATTGTAATCCCCATGTGTCAGGGAAGAGAGCGTGAGGGAAGTGATTGGATCATGTGGACAGACTTCCCCCATGCTGTTCTTGTGACAGTGAGTGAGTTCTCATGAGATCTGATGGTTTAATCTGATGGTTTAAAAGTGTAGCACCTCCCTCTTTGCCCTCTCTCTCTCTCTCCTGCTGCATTGTAAGATACGCCTTACTTCCCCTTTGCCTTCCGTCATTATTGTAAGTTTCTTGAGGCCTCCCAAGCCATGTGGAACTGTGAGTTAATTAAACCTCTTTTCTTTCTAAATTACTCACTCTCAGGTAGTTATTTATAGCAGTGTGACAATGAACGTATACAGTGGGGGACCAGATGAATCAAGGCCTAAAGCACTATGGGCATTATTTTATTTCCTATTGCCAGCAAAAGAATGGTTGGACTTAACCAAATATTATCTTTATTGCTATTATTACTTACCAGAGGACTTCTAGGAGATTATAATATGCTGTTTGGTTAATGTGCAATTGGGAGTGGAGTTGTTTTGGTAAACTTATTTGATTATGAACCCCTCTATTTCTCTCTCTTCTTCTAATAATATCACCTCATTACTTTCTTTCATTCATTTAGGGTTTTTTGTTTTTTTTTTTTTTTTTTTTTTTTTTTTTTTTTTTTTTTTTTTTTTTTTTTTTTTTTTTTTTTTAATTCATGAGGCTCTAGGCACCATGCCAGGGCTGAAGATACAAAGGCATGCAAAATCCATATAATTCTAATCCAAATAAAGAAAGATATATTTTAGCGCTGTGGAGAAAAGTGGACCGGAAGATCTCGCTAGTTCTTTTGAGCTCTTCACATCCAAAGTAGTTTTCTTATTTTAAGACTGTGTGTTAAGTTTGCTCTCTATCTAAAGCTTTTAGCAGAATTTGAATGTTTAATGAACCTGATATGTCTTCTAATAGCTGTGCCACTTACTGGCAGCAATGGGAGATATGGACTATTATTTCTGGATTCAGAAAAGTTTCCTCAGTAATTATATCCTTGTACAATACCTCAATATTCTGAACATAAATAAAGAGTTTTCTAGTCAACATTGTAGATTTTCTAGTAGCACAACTACAAATGGATATCTTTTAGTCATTTTTTAACACACAAATCTCTGCTATGAGTTTTGGCAGCTAGAAGTAATACCAATCAAAAAGAAATGTGAATATTTCTCTCCTGTCTAGTTTAAAGTTTATCAGTTATGGTCTTTATCAGTAAAAGAGTTCATTGGAGGAAAATTACTTTTCTTGAAATGTGAGCATACATTGTGAACTAAGAATTGTTTATAAGCACTCCTAGAACAAATTAGCTGATTATTTTGACTTTTTGATCAGTCATTTTACAGTTCTCATTTAGCAATACTTGTGCTATAAAATGGAGTAAAACTTGAAGTCTTAGTTTCAGAAAATTACTGAAAACATGAATAAATTCTTTTACAAAAGAATAATAAAAATGGCCTCTAGCTTTGTTTCTATTTCCATGTGACTATTCGTTTTCTCCTACACCCATAAAGCTATATGGATGGTAGGATGTCTAAATTGTGTATATATCTTTTCATTTCAATGATATTTCACCATAATATTTGTGATAGTTTGAATTTCAGTTGGAAATAGCTTTTCTTTGAAAATTTTGGAAGGACTTTGTTAAACATGTTAATCATAGGATGTTTCTAAGATTAACCAGGTTGAAACAACAAACACCTCAATGCTACTAAATTCCTTATGGGCACATCTTTATTTAAGACCAAATTAGGTCTGTTCCAAGAGGGCCATAATAGAAACAGCTCCAGTCTGCAGATCCCAGTGTGATTGATGCAGAAGACAGGTGATTTCTGCATCTCCAACTGAGGTACCTGGTTCATCTCATTGGAACTGATTGGACAGTGGGTTCAGCCAACAGAGGGTGAGCTGAAGCAGGGTGGGGCATCGCCTCACCTGGGAAGCACAAGGGGTCAGGGGATTTCCCTTTCCTAGTCAAGGGAAGCTGTGACAGACTGTACTGGGAAAATCAGGACTCTATCACCTAAATACTGCACATTTCCAATGGTCTTAGCAAATAGAACACCAGGATATTATATCCCACACCTGGCTTAGCAGGTCCCACACCCATGGAGTCTTGCTCACAGCTAGCGTAGCAGTCCGAGATCGAACTGCAAGATGGCAAGCCTGGCTGGGGGAGGGGTGTCCACCATTGCTGAGGCTTGAATAGCTAAACAAAGTGGCCAGGAAGCTCAAACTAGGTGGAAACCACCGCAGCTCAATAAGGCCTGCCTGCCTACCTCTGTAGACTCCACCTCTGGGTANAGGTCTGTTCCAAGAGGGCCATAATAGAAACAGCTCCAGTCTGCAGATCCCAGTGTGATTGATGCAGAAGACAGGTGATTTCTGCATCTCCAACTGAGGTACCTGGTTCATCTCATTGGAACTGATTGGACAGTGGGTTCAGCCAACAGAGGGTGAGCTGAAGCAGGGTGGGGCATCGCCTCACCTGGGAAGCACAAGGGGTCAGGGGATTTCCCTTTCCTAGTCAAGGGAAGCTGTGACAGACTGTACTGGGAAAATCAGGACTCTATCACCTAAATACTGCACATTTCCAATGGTCTTAGCAAATAGAACACCAGGATATTATATCCCACACCTGGCTTAGCAGGTCCCACACCCATGGAGTCTTGCTCACAGCTAGCGTAGCAGTCCGAGATCGAACTGCAAGATGGCAAGCCTGGCTGGGGAGGGGTGTCCACCATTGCTGAGGCTTGAATAGCTAAACAAAGTGGCCAGGAAGCTCAAACTAGGTGGAAACCACCGCAGCTCAATAAGGCCTGCCTGCCTACCTCTGTAGACTCCACCTCTGGGTACAGGGTATAGCTGAACAAAAGGCAGCAGAAACTTCTGCAGACCTAAATGTCCCTGCCTGACAGCTCTGAAGACAGCAGTGGTTCTCCCAGCATGGTGTTTGAGCTCTGAGAATGGACAGACTGCCTTTTCAAGTGGGTCCCCGACCCCCATGTAGCATAACTTGGAGACACATCCCAGTAGGGGCCAAATGACACCTCATACAGCTGGGTGCCCCTCTGAGACAAAGCCTCCAGAGGAAGGATCAGGCAGCAATATTTACTGTTCATCAATATTTGCTGTTCTGCAGCCTCCACTGTTGATACCCAGGCAAACATGGTCTGGAGTGTACTTTCAGCAAACTCCAACAGACCTGGAGGGACCTGTTAGAAGGTAAACTAATGAACAGAAAGGAATAGCACCAACATCAACAAAAAGGACATCCACACCAAAACCTCATCTGTATGTCACCATTATCAAAGACCAAAGGTAGATAAAACCACAAAGATGGGGAGAAACCAGAGCAGAAAAGCTGAAAATTCTAAAAAGCAGCATGCCCCTTCTCCTTAAAAGAATCACAGCTCCTTGCCAGCAATGGAACAAAGCTGGATAGAGAATGACTAGGACGAGTTGACAGAAGTAGGCTTCAGAAAGTTGCTAATAACAAACTTCTCTGAGCTAAAGGAGGATGTTCGAACCCATTGCAAGGAAGCAAAAAACCTTGAAAAAAGATTAGATGAATAGCTAACTAGAATAAACAGTGTAGAGAAGACCTTTAATGAACCTGATGGAAATGAAAACCATGGCATGAGAACTACACGACACATGCACAAGTTTCGGTAGCTGATTCGATCAAGTGGAAGAAACGGTATCAGTGATCAAAGATCAAATTAATGAAATGAAGCAAGAAGAGAAGTTTAGAGAAAAAAAAGAGTAAAAAGAAACGTACAAAGCCTCCAAAAAAACATGAGACTATGTGAAAAGAGCAAACCTACGTTTGATTGGTGTACCTAAAAGTGACAGGGAGAATGGAACCAAGCTGGAAAACACTCTTCAGGATATTATCCAGGAGAAATACCCCAACCTAGCAAGGCAGGCCAAAATTCAAATTCAGGCAATACAGAGAACACCAAAAAGATACTCCACTGGAAGAGCAACCACAAGACTCATAATTGTCAGATTAACCAAGGTTGAAATGAAGGAAAAAAATGTTAAGAGCAACCAGAAAGAAAGGTCAGCTTACCCACAAGGGAAGTCCATCAGACTAACAGCAGATCTCTCAGCAGAAACTCTACAAGCCAGAAGAGAGTGGGAGCCAATATTCAACTTTCTTAAAGAAAAGAATTTTCAACACAGAATTTCATATCCAGCCAAACTAAGTTTCATAAGTGAAGGAGAAATAAAATCCTTCGCAGAGAAGCAAATGCTGAGAGATTTTGTCACCACTAGGCCTGCCCTATAAGAGCTCCTGAAGGAAGCACTAAACATGGAAAGGAACAACCGGGACCAGCCACTGCAAAAGCATTACATAATAGTAAAGTGATCAATTCAAGAAGAAGAGCTAACTATCCTAAATATATAGGCACCCAATACAGAAGCACCCAGATTCATAAAGCAAGTCCTTATAGAGCTACAAAGAGACTTAGACTCCCACACAATAATAATGGGAGATTTTAACACCCCACTGTCAATATTAGACAGATCAACGAGACAGAAGGTTAACAAGGATATTCAGGACTTGAACTCAGCTCTGCACCAAGCCAACTTAACAGACATCTACAGAACTCTCCACCCCAAATCAACAGAATATACATTCTTCTCAGCACCACATCACACTTATTCCAAAATTGACCACATAGTTGGAAGTAAAGCACTCCTCAGCAAATGTAAAAGAACAGAAATTATAACAAACTGTCTA
>NW_016804424.1:2033979-2061700 GCF_001698545.2 Rhinopithecus bieti | reverse complement strand
GCCTAGAGACCTAATAGACATCTACAGAACTCTCCACCCCAAATCAACAGAATATACATTCTTCTCAGCACCACATCACACTTATTCCAAAATTGACCACATAGTTGGAAGTAAAGCACTCCTCAGCAAATGTAAAAGAACAGAAATTACAACAAACGGTCTCACAGACCACAATGCAGTCAAACTAGAACTCAGGACCAACAAGCTCACTCAAAACCGCTCAACTACATGGAAACTGAACAACCTGCTCCTGATTGACTACTGGGTACATAATGAAATGAAGGCAGAAATAAAGATGTTCTTTGAAACCAATGAGAACAAAGACACAATGTACCAGAATCTCTGGGACACATTTAAAGCAGTGTGTAGAGGGAAATTTATAGCACTAAATGCGCACAAGAGAAAGCAGGAAAGATCTGAAATCAACACCCTAATATCACAATTAAAATAACGAGAAAAGCAAGAGCAAACAAATTCAAAGTTAGCAGAAGGCAAGAAATCACTAAGATCAGAGAAAAACTGAAGGAGATAGAAACACAAAAAAAACCCTTCAAAAAATCAATGAATCCAGGAGCTGGTTTTTTGAAAAGACCAACAAAATTGATAGACCACTAGCAAGATTAATAAAGAAGAAAAGAGAGAGGAATCAAATAGACACAATAAAAAATGATAAAAGCGATATCACCACTGAACCCACAGAAATGCCAACTACTACCATCAGAGAATATTATAAACATCTCTATGCAAAGAAACTAGAAAATCTAGAAGAAATGGACAAATTCCTGAACACATACACCCTCCCAAGACTAAACCAGGAAGAAGTTGAATCTCTGAATAGACCAATAACAGGCTCTGAAATAGAGGCAATAATTAATAGCTTACCACCCAAAAACAAGTCCAGGACCAGACGGATTCAAGCTGAATTCTACCAGAGGTACAAAGAGGAACTGGTGCCGTTCCTTCCGAAACTATTACAATCAATAGAAAAAGAAGGAATCTTCCCTAACTCATTTTATGAGGCCAGCATCATCCTGATAATAAAACCTGGCAGAAATGCAACAAAAAAAAAGGATAATTTTAGACCAATATATCGATGAACACTGATGCAAAAATCCTCAATAAAATACTGGCAAACCAAATCCACCAGCACATCAAAAAGCTTATCCACCAAGATCAAGTTGGCTTCATCCCTGGGATGCAAGGTTGGTTCATCATTGGCAAATCAATAAATGTAATCCATCACATAAACAGAACCAAAGACAAAACCACATGATTATCTCAATAGAAGCAGAAAAGGCCTTCGACAAAATCCAACAGCCCTTCATGCTAAAATCTCTCAGTAAACTAGGTATTGATGGAATGTATCTCGAAATATTAAGAGCTATTTATGACAAACCCACAGCCAGTATCATACCGAATGGACAAAAACTGGAAGCATTCCTTTTGAAACTGGCACAAGACAGGGATGCCCTCTCTCACCACTCCTATTCAACATAGTGTTGGAAGTTCTGGCTAGGGCAATCAGGCAAGAGAAAGAAATAAAGGGTATTCAATTAGGGAAAGAGAAAGTGAAATTGTCCCTGTTTGCAGATGACATGATTGTATATTTAGAAAACCCCATCATCTCAGCCCCAATCTCCTTAAGCTGATAAGCAACTTCCGCAAAGTCTCAGGTTACAAAATCAATGTGCAGAAATCACAAGCATTCCTATATACCAGTAAAAGACAAACAGAGACCCAAATCATGAGTGAACTCCCATTCACAATTGCTGTAAAGAGAATAAAATACCGAGAAATTCAACTTACAAGGGATGTGAAGGATCTATTCAAGGAGAACTACAAACCGCTGCTTAATGAAATAAAAGAGGGCACAAACAAATAGAAGAACATTCCATGCTCATGGATAGGAAGAATCAATATCATGAAAATGTCCATACTGCCTAAGGTAATTTATAGATTCAATGCCATCCCCATCAGGAGACCAATGACTTTCTTCACAGAATTGGAAAAAAAAACAAAAAACAAACAAAAAAAACTACTTTAAAGTTCATATGGAACTAAAAAAGAGCCAGTATTGCCAATACAATCCTAACCAAAAAGAACAAAGCTGGAGACATCATGCTACCTGACTTCAAACTATACTACAAGGCTACAGTGACAAAAACAGCATATGCAGAAAACTGAAACGAGACCCCTTCCTTACACCTTATACAAAAAATAACTCAAGGTGAATTAAAGACTTAAACGTAAGACCTAAAACCATAAAAACCCTAGAAGAAAACCTAGCCAATACCATTCAGGACATAGGCATGGCAAAGCCTTTGTGACTAAAACACCAGAAGCAATGGCAACAAAAGTCAAAATAGATAAATGGGATATAACTAAACTAAAGAGCTTCTGCACAGCAAAAGAAATTACCATCAGAGTGAACAGGCAACCTATGGAATGGGAGAAAATTTTTGCAATCTACCCATCTGACAAAGGGCTAGTATCCAGAATCTGCAATAATTTAAGCAAATTTACAAGAATAAAAGTCAAACAATCCCATCAAAAAGTGGGCAAAGGATATGAACAGACACTTCTCAAAAGAAGACATTTATGCAGCCAACAGACACATGAAAAAACACTCATCATCACTGGCCATCAGAGAAATGCAAATCAAAACCACAATGACATACCATCTTACACCAGTTAGAATGGCAATCATTAAAAAGTCAGGAAACAACAGATGCTGGAGAGGATGTGGAGAAATAGGAATGCTTTTACACTGTTGGTGGGAGTGTGAACTAGTTCATCCATTGTGAAAGACAGTGTGACGATTCCTCAAGGATCTCGAACTAGAAATACCATTTGACCCAGTGATCCCATTACTGGGTATATACCCGAAGGATTATAAATCATGCTACTATAAAGACACATGCACATGTATGTTTATTATGGCACTATTCACAATAGCAAAGACTTGGAATCAACCCAAATGTCCATCAATGATAGACTGGTTTAAGAAAATGTGGCACATATACAGTCATGTATATGTGAATATGAATACTTTGCAGCCATAAAAAAGGATGAATTCATGTCCTTTGCAGGGAACCGTAATTCTGAGCAAACTATCGCAAGGACAGAAAACCAAACACCGCATGTTCTCACTCATAGCTGAAAACTGAACAATGAGAACACTTAGACACAGGGCGGGGAACGTCACACCACTGGGGCCTGTCATGGGGTGGCGGTATGGGGGAGGGATAGCATTAGGAGATATACCTAATGTAAATGACGAGTTAATGGGTGCAGCACACCAACACGGCACATGTATACATATGTAATAAACATGCACATTGTGCACATGTACCCTAGAACTTAAAGTATAATTTTTTTAAAAACCAAATTAGTAATTTTGATTTATAAAGTATGTATTAAAGCATTTTCCATAACTTTATAAACAAATTTTGATGCACACAATCTCTCTAGTGTCTTTTCTTGTAAGAATATTAATTCTATCATATCAGGGTCCTACTCTTTTAACCTCATTTAAAACTTAATTTCCTCCTTTATAGAGCCCATCTCCAATACAGTTTTCAAGTAATAAATTTGGCAAATGAAACCGAAGATTTTATTATCTTCTGTGAGTCACATCAGTCATCAAGCACTGGTTGTAAGAAAGACACTTGTTGAGATTCAATGGAATTTAGGTGAATAAGATTCTAACTACCTAACTAGAAAAGCAAATCTTCTAAACATTAAAATACTAAGTAAAACCAAAGGTGATAGGTTCTTACTTATACCAAAGGAAGGGTAAAGTGAGGGTAGATGTTTAAAAAACACACAGTCACATTTTTTAGATCAATCTTAAAGAAATCAGTATATCTATCATATAAAGTGTGGCTTTATAATTTCTTAAAAAGATAACATCCTACTTGACATATTTGACAGAAGTCAAATAAATATACACTTGTCAGTTCTTACAAAGATGAAATTTTCATTAAAATTGTGGTAGACCATGTTATATTCCATGACTTAAAATGTATCTACAGACGCAATTTATCTTTGCCTGTGATGTGTCTTTGCGTTTTCTTCACTAATGTTCATTCCCTCTGCCAACTATCTACACCTTATCTGGGATATTGCAATAGTCTTCTATTGAATTTTCCCACCCCTTGCACACCAAGTCAAGAAAAACTCTATGCAATTAGTGCTTAAATTGAGACCTTTGGATTAGAAAAGCCTGAGTTTATATTCTGGATCTATCATTAGTTAGCCCTGTGGTATCAGGCAAATT
Source organism: Rhinopithecus bieti (assembly GCF_001698545.2). Taxonomy (NCBI): domain Eukaryota; kingdom Metazoa; phylum Chordata; class Mammalia; order Primates; family Cercopithecidae; genus Rhinopithecus; species Rhinopithecus bieti. The sequence goes on along the minus strand of NW_016804424.1, from coordinate 2,057,421 downwards.
ACATAGTATCTGCAAATGGAGGGTTGAGTATATTGCATATGTCATATAATTATGAATATTAAATGTCATGATACAAGTTGAGTGCTTCATGCATGGCATGTAATAATGATTTATTCACTATCATTACTGCATCATATGAAAATGATAATATAATAAGCACATATTAGTAGAAGAGTAACATAGTCAGTGCTGTGCCTTGGAGTATCTGATGCCAGATACCTAAATAGATTGGTATAAAGAGGCCTGGTATTATAACCAGTAGTTAAGCTCTATGCAAAAGGTAATTGTCTTACCTAGGGCTGCCATAACAAAGCACTAAGTGGCAGACATTAATTTTCTCATAATTCTGTAGGTTGGGAGTCTGAGATCAAAATGCCAACATGGTTGGTTTCTGGTGTGGTTGTTCTCCCTGGCTTGCAGGCAGCCACAGTCTCCTGTGTGTTCACATGATCTTTTTTTGTGTGTGTGCACACAGTGGTGGAGGAGGAAAGAAGGCAAGTGAGCTTTCTCATGTTTCTTCTTCTAAGAACATTAATCCTACCATATCAGGCCCTACTCTTATGACCTTATTTAACCTTAATTACCTTCTATAGGCCCCATCTCCAAATATAATCACATTGAGGGCTAGAGTTTCAACATATGAATTTTGGGGGAGCACAATTCAGTGCATAGCATTAATGAAGACCTAAAATAGCATACTGACCATGAGAATGCCATGAAAGGATCAATGGAATTTGTGAGTCAGTTCTGTTAAAGATGGACAGAATTTGACATGTTTTTGGCAGAGACGAAGACAGATGTAGAATCTAGCTCACATAGGTGACTACAGGAAAGTAACACACTAACAAATATTAAAAAGGGAAAGAAGCAAATGAAAAAGGAAAAGATGTAAGAAGGTGATGATTACAGTTGTAGTTTTGCAGAAGTCAGTTGAAAATTCAGTCAATAATTCTTGTATGCACTGATCCCTAATCATAAGCATTCTACGGGGGCCTTACAAATGAACTGTGAATAAGCATTAGTCCTGTACTCAAGGACATCCTAGTCTGGTGAAATGTTAGAATAGAACTCAGTGACAAGGCCAGTGCCAGACTTTAGGGGCTCTTACACATTAAAATGTTCTTGGAAATTATATGTTTGGCAGTGAACAAAGTATCAGGATGAAACATGGGAGAATAATTAATTTAACTATTTTACGTGTCACTGATCCACAGTAATTTTACTGCATAAAAGTGTGTCTGTGTTTACCTAAAACTTTTTTAAAGTAACTATTTTGTCTAATAAAAAGATTCCAAACAACTGTATTTAGAGGTCAATGTAGAGATTTCACCCTTAGCAAAATAAAACAAAAACCCACAGTCCATCCTGATTAACATTTATTCATAAAGGGTGGTGATGAGTGTTACACACTTCAGGAATGTTATTATATATTGTGTGACTATTAAATACCTGGTTAAACAATAATGAAGTAAATATTCTGCCACGTCTTCTTACACATGGCTTATATGTTCTTTGTCTTTTACCAATTAAGATGAAATTCACCCAACTATTGCCACAGACATGAAACAAAATAAAACTCCCCAGCTTGATCTCAGAAAATCTTGATTAGTACTTTGTGCAAAGTGGCATTCAAAGCAGTTCATGGGCACTTTTGGTTTTACTTAGCTTTCCAATAAAAATTCTTTGTGACCCTGGGCTTAAAAGGGAGGTAAACTGGAATTTTACAGCAAAGGGCAGAGAGAGCTCAGGGAAAGCAGGTCATAACTTTGTTTAAAATGAACTTGTCAATGGGAAGAGGAGGGGGCCAGTTTATATAGCTGCAATGGACACTGTGAGAAAGTCTCTAGCAACTTAATAAACATACTGTCTTCATACACAGCTTAATGAAAATTAGAACATAATTTAAAACATTCCTTTCCTCGTTCTCTTCTTCCTAAATAAAGAAAATAGTAACACATCTCTTCTAGTCACAGATCTGTGAAATTTTTCTCTTTTGGTCATGAAGGAAAAACATAGACAATCTTTCTTGCCATCCGCTTCATACACACAATAAAAAGAAGATATTAGACATACGTTGTTTTGCTCAATGCTTTATAACTTAGGAGTTTTGACAGTTTAATGATTTTATTAATGACTTCATTTTGTACTAACTTAAAAATTTATGATTTTCATTTAAATAGGTTCTATGAGTACCAAGGAATATTGTTAACAGGAAATTTAACCAAAACCTTTGGGAAAATTAAAATGTTTTCCAATTACAAAGGGCCTCAGTGCTATTTTTTGTGTGTGTGTGTGTGTGCATATTTCAAATAAACAAAAGGATTTAGTGATAATTTAAAATACATACATTCCAAACTAAAAAATAAAAAATTACTTTGAATACTGTAGATCTGTGCTGCCAGTACAGTAAACCACTAGTCATATGTGACTAAGTTGAAATGCTGTTTTTTTTAATTGAAAATTTAGGCCATCCATTGCACTAGCTACATTTCATGCTCACACTAGCCATACCTATCTAGTGGCTTCTATACAGGACAACATAATTTATACAGTATTTACATTGTCACAAGGAGTTATATTAAAGAGTGCTATGATTGTGTAAACTTTATTTTAGACAAAGCCCTACCTTCCATCTGTTGACTGCCTAATAGGGAGAGCTGAGATTAACCAATTAACTAAAATATTTATGAAAAACTTTAAGACAGAGTAGGTGCTAGATTTCTAGGAGAAAATGAGAAAGGTAAGTTTTCTGTTCTTTCTGTGTTCACAATTCTCAAACTTAAGTTTTTCTAAACATCTGAGTCTTTTAGAAATGTTTCTTTCTTTAATTCATTATGACACATTAATTTTAATCTTGTTAAACTGTCGGTTTGTGGATAGGACTCTACATAGCCACATTAATCTGTTAAGGGTATTCCTCTAAACATAAAAAAACCACAAGTATCTAAATAATTATCAAGCTATAATTCTTTAATAGATCTTGTTCTCTGTTTCCAAACTCTTATACAAAATTTATTTATAAGCTGTATATAAAACCAAGAAGGAGGATAAAATGATTCACACCTCATGAATAACAGGGCACTCTGTACTCCATATACTGTTTGTTTAGACACTGAGTATTGGATGACTGTAGAATTCCAAATAATTGAGGACAGAGAAATTGCTGTGAAGAAGACTCCAACTGAGTACACAGAAGAAATGTTAACATGTTGCAACATAACTATCCACAGTCCCAAATTTGACAGCAGTAGACAGATTCACCTGGCATGTAACAAGACAACATCAGGTGGCTCTGTTTGAGGTAAGCCTCCATGCAGTCAGAGAGATGAAGAGACTAAGCCACAGAATGTGACGAGTCTTAAGTATGAGTGTCTGGCTAAGCTTCTATTTGTTGGCACAAGGATTATTTGAAACACCCGAGGATTTTAGTTCCACCTTTATATATGCATCATGATACTGTCAATGACATTTAGAGACAACTTATGAACACTTGAAAGAGAGTACACTTAATTACTGATTTGATAGAATCATTTTTCTTGTCCTTTAATTACAGTTATTTTATAGATTGTGGAAATAATGTAGAACATTATGAAGAGTCACAATCAAGTTGTAATTCTACTCAGTTGCTTCGTTTTAGTTGATCCAGAGTTCCTGTATAAATAAGATTTGTATGATTGTCTGAATCTTTGTGATGATTCCAGAAAGGCTCTATCCGCTGAAACTTATTAAACCATTCGTGAATGCTCTGTGCTATTTACAACTCCATGCACTTACCTACAGTACATTTCTGGAATGCCATTCACCCACTAAATATTTTTTATTCCTCTTTCATGATAAACTCAGGAATCAACTCCTCTTTCATTCGTATGTCCCAAAAATGTTTATTGGGTGCTCACTGTGTTTCAAGCAAATTTCTAGAGTTGAGGAAACAGCAGTGAAAATAAGAAAGAACAAATCCTTGCCCTTATGAAGCTTAATGTCTCTGGAAGAGGCAATAAAAATATAAAATAAATATATACTGATAAAGCCAAGACTGTGTTATATGAAGACAACTAATACAGGATGTAGAATGTGAGTGGGTTATCTTAGATAGGCAGTCAGGGATGCATCTCTGTGGAGAGGACACTTTGGGAAATTTCTCAGTGGAATGAGGGAGTAAACTCTATGATCGCCATGAGCAGAGCATGCCTGGCAAATGGAACTGCAAAACTTAAGCCTGAAGTTAGCACAAACACACAAGAGCAATAAAAGGTAGAAGTGGTGAAGAGGACAGAAGTGAGAGAGGAGTTTAGAGAGTGAGCCAGAAGTCAGATGAAGAGGGCACAGTAGGGCCATAGTGTTGAATTTAACTTTGTGTAACCAGAAAGCATCACGAATGTTGAAAAGTCAAGTCACAAGATCTGCTTTTAGATTACTTGACTGCCAAATTGGGGCTAAAGGGTCGGGAAGAGAAGCCTGAGACCAGCTGGAAGGTTATTGAAGTGGATGGGCGAAAAATAATGAAAGCTTAAACCAAAGTGAGAGCAGTAGATATTATAAAAACTGGTCAAGTTCAAGATCAATTTTAAAGGTATAGGCTACAGTATTTGCTGATATATTGAACATGAGCATATGAGGGGGAAAAAAAAGCAACAAAGAAAATCTCTTAAATTTTTGGCCTGAGAAACCAGGTGAATGCAGACGATTAAGAAAGGAGCAGGTTGCATGGGTTTGTCAGTCAGGGGGGCGGGGTTCATATACTGAAAGTTGTTTTAGTTATGAAAAGCTTGAGACACCTACTAAGTATACAGGAGGAAATGTCAAGTTGATGGTTGAACACACACATTTGGAGGTTGAGAGTCATCAATGTATTGATGACCCTGAGAAGCCAAGGAATAAACTGAGGACCTACAAAAAGAATATTGAGAAGAGGGGAAATTCAAGGACTAAATCACTGAGCCCTAAATCATTTAGAAATTGGCAAGAAAAGGAGCTGGCATAGAAGTAATCACTTTCTCCACTGACTTACCCCCAAAATAGGTCTATTATAGTAGCAAGCCACACCGCACTGTGTTTATTTTACTTTTATTACTTACGTCCACCTAATAGTTTTCTTAATTATTTATTTTATATCAAAATGTCCCTCCCTGAGTTTAACACATAGTAACACTCAAACGTATTTGTGGAATTAATATATATTTGAATAAATTTTTTGTAACTCGGCCAAGAAAATTTTGAAATATTATGTGAAAAATATAAATGGTACAAAGCAACACTTAAATTACTACTATTCTTGGAGTACAGTGATAGTGTATTCTTCTGCAAATCAGATACTTTGTTTCTTTTCTCTAAATTCCCTCTATTTACTATAGATATCTCAACTACCTTTCGATTTGCTTTTACCTCATTGATTCCATATTTATAATTCCTTCATATCCTGTTACTATTTTTTTTTTTTTTTTTAGAGACCATGCTCCTTTTCCATCATCAACTTGTTTTCTATCACTGAGTGTGATAGAAATTCATCCACTGCAAATAAAGACCAGTTTCCATTAAGGACTTGCAGTCATAAGTCCATTGGATCAGTGAGTCATGCTTTATGTTGTATACCGCATATATGACTAAACACAGCAGATAGAGAGTCTACAGGCTCTCTGGTAGCACACCTATGCCTGCAGGCAGGTATCTGCAGATGATTGGCTTCAGGTGTTTGCCTGCAGGAGCTTATTGAAAGTCAATGCAAATGAGGCCATTTTCTCTAGCAGAAGACATTAACCTGCAGGAACCTTGCAGGCATGGGTGTATTTTGGGACCATAACAGTGCACTTCTTAAATGTATGTTTAACGTTATACATTAATCATGAATACCAGGTCAATAAAGTGAAGAGTACTTCATAAAACAGGTGAAAGAGGAAATAATACAATAAGTGGCATGGTACATTTGGAAATAATGCTTTTATATACCTCTTCGCGTTGTATATTTCATGTCTGCCACCATTCTAGCTCTCATTCTGCCGTGATTTTGAGAAAAATAATTTAAAAACAATCTTAAGGCCTGTTGATAAAAGGACATTGAAAGAGAATCAAATGAAACTTATTTGGAATTATGCTGTGTTTTAAATACAGAAAATTCATTAAGTTTAAGCTAAGCCACATAAGGTTCAAAAGTTTTCCTGTTTTAAATGAGACTAAGTATTCAATGCTAAAGCTTAGTAATTCTGTAAGGTCACATCGAGCTATATAACTGGATAGTAATTGAAAGGATATTCTAGATTTTCTGCTTTTGAAAATTGTTAAAACTTTTAGACACATTTTATCAGTGAAAGCATAAAAGAAACTCACCACATTCTCTAATTAACAACCTCCTGGTGATCTTCTCCTAACCAAGAATCTCTTTAGTATTTTCACAGTTTGCACTTCTTCATTATAGACATGCTGAAATGTTGCCCTAGGAACCAACGATTTTACTTATGTAAGTTCTTTCCCCGTCATCACTTACATTCTAACTTTCCTCAAACTAAGATATGTATTCTCCATTTATTACACATCTTCCCATCCCTGCCTCCACAAGTTGCATTCTTAACTGAATTGAATTGTATAGCAAATTAGTAAAAATAAACTGTTTCTTTGAATGTGTAATAGAGTTGAATTACTGGGATGCAAGACAGTATTGGTGGGGGTGGAAGGGAAGTTTCAATGCTTTATGTGTATCACACAACATTCAAATTAAAATATATATTTGACATTTGCAGGGGATTTAGTTCTGCTATAATTTCATATGCAGGTGGGTTCTTAATAAATAATTTTTGGTGAGAAGCCAAGAATGTGCTGTATATAGGATTTGAACATATGCTTTATGATATTAATGATAAAACATATGTTTAAAAACATTTTTATCCAAGCCTGGGACATATTGCCTCCATCCTTTACTGAACATCTCCTCCAAAAGGCCTCCTCATCTTGAAATAAAAAATGTTTTAAAATCTAGGAGCATTCCCCTGCTCTAGTTCTTCTTCCTGTTTGCCAAACGTATTCTTCAAACATGTAAGTCTGAGATTGCCTGCCTTGCTTAGAAATTGTATAATCTACAGCATGGCACCTGGGACCTATCACACACTTACAGTCTGATCCTTATGTGCTTTCTCTGTCTTGTTTTTCACTATGCTCCCACCCACCCTATTAAACAGCTATATTATTCACCGTTCTCTGAACACATCATGAAGTTTCACACATCCATGCTCTTTTTCACTATGATGTAATCATCCTGGAATGTGTTTTCCAACCAACTCTGCATGGTAAGCTCGACTCAAACTCGTAATCCTTTCTAAAAGTTTTCTCCTCTGAGAATCCTTCCCGTATTTCCTGACCTTTCTCTGCCCTGTCCTATTTCACCTCTCAGCTAACTTTTCCAACATGGTGACTCTCTTGTCTGTATGTTCACACTCCCTGTGGCTTATCTTTACTAGGTGTGGGGAATAGCTCAGGCAACAAGAATAACCATGGTTAAGTAACATTCTTTAGGAGACTCTTACAATCTATTTGATTCATTCTAAATACCTCATTTTACTGATGTTTTTAGTAAATAGCTTTTAAATTTCAGAAACCGTATGTTTTTGTAGAAAGAGTTTAAACATTAAAATTGTACATGATAAAGATCATGTTGTACATGATAAAGATGTAGAAAATATGTAAAGTAAAAATTATTCAATTCCCCTGGTTTCCTAGTTCAGAAGTAAACATTTTAAACAGCTTGATGTACATTCTGTCAGAGATCTTTTTCTACACATAGTCTCAGATATAGAAAGTCAATTGGAATTTTTTAGAAAAATCATATTTTTTAATATACAGCTTTATTTTATCTAGTTGTAATTCTTTTTGCACATCAGAACAGCCAGATCTGCCTTACGTCTTTATAACTTATCTTATACCTTATATCTTAAACCTCTAATGTCTGCACAGATGATCTATAGGTTACTTATTTATTGTTTTTTATTGACATTTAGACTGTTTTCAATAGCCAGAATATGCTTCAGTGTACTTCCTTGGATATTTGTCTTTCTCTATATGGGTCACCAAAATGTAGGGTCCATCTTGTTGAGCTCCCTACCCATAAGAATATTAAGAGTCATGCGTCAGAAAAAATTAAGTGAAAAAGAGAATTGATTAGTCACATAATATGAAACAAAAGTTGCATATATGACTTATTCATGTAAGCATGATTATATGTAGCAAACCATACATATTAAGTAGCAGAGTTCTCATTCTATTTTCCAATTCCCCCAACTTAATCTTTGAAACTGTTAGCCTGTGTGACTGAAGCAACTGTCTTTGATCTAATTTGGAGCATTTCTTTTCCTTAACAATCAACAATCAATAGTCTCCCCCAGTCCTCCTGTTTTGTTTTGTTTTAAATTCCATGAGATACTTATTCTGGACCCTTCTAAACTGGGGTAATCTTTATAAAAAAAGATTTAGGTTATTACTTATTAAAGATTATTCCCAGTTCCTGCATCACTACTGCCAGGGGCTAAATGCATAGTTTCCAGTCAGTGCATAAAACAGGAGTTACCTTCCTATGCTGCATTGCAAATTGCTAGTTTATTTGCATCAGATTATGAAGGTTGTAACTATTTGCAAGACTCTGAGACATTCTGCTTTGACTTTCAGCTGTATTTATGTCTCTAAACAGTTGTATCTTTGGTTGGACAGCTACTTTTAGTTTCTTTGTTGCTGATATTTGCCACTCTTCGGACAGAGAAAATCTTGCTATTTTTCAGAGGAAAGAAAAACTCCCAGAGTGGGGATTCTCCATGAGACAGATCCTTGTGGAGAAACACTATTCTACACCCCTCTGACTACAGCAGCCTCTGTTTTTACTATTTAACCATTTCTTGCCACCCTATGGTAGGCTTTAATATGACATATATCAGAGTGTATTGTGTCTATGTGAACACGTCTTTCTCCCCAGCAGAAATGTGAGCTGCTTGTAGAAACGGTGAATTCATCATTGTTCCCCTCTCCTGGGCAGAATATCTGACCCAAATTATTCAATCATTCTTTGATGAAAGAAAAAAAAATGTATATATAAATGAATAGGGTTAGTTTTTATTAAGGATGGAATTTTAAACACAGTACATTTTTATGTTAGAGGTATCGATAAGATTGATTCAGTTGGAATTGTATGTGTTATTTGGCAAGAAAACAGTAACCATAGCTCAGAATTTTTAATCTAAAATACAATGTTTAAAGTTTCTCATAAGCACTGAACAACGTTTTTTGGGAGTGCATCTTTTTTAAGAATAAAGAAGAGAAGAAAAGATAAATAAGGAAGAGAAGAAAGGAGAAAAACTTCTTGCAATGATATACTGAAAATCCAAGGGCAGATTTTTTTTAATCTCTTGCACAGAAGTAAGATTTTATTTTCTGAAAGAAGAAAGAAAATGTGCATGAAAAAAAGTTACAGGCAAATTAATATTTGGAGGAAATAATGCTTATTTGGAAAAAGAAGACTTTTTATGCTTATGCTTCAAGTTGAGGAATAATTTCCCTCCTCATAATTAGAGCTTATTCTTTACAGTTATGTTCTTCATCTTTATCTTAGAAGACAAATTAGAAGGCGACTAGAAGCAGCAATCTACAATTTTGTCAAAACCAACTGTTCAGCCATGTTCTCTGTGAATATGTTGACCATCTGATGATAGAATGAACACATAATGGAGGCAGCAAACCAGGAAGGCTATTCAAATCCCTTATTTTCATTTGCGCTAGTTTCCTCAGCCATCCTTCTGCAAATAATTATATTTCTCCGTACGAATAATTTTGACTGTCATTGCTCCTAGATGCTTTCTTTAAATGTACTCTTTGAAATACATGACTGGAAATGATTTCTGAAGCCATGTATACAATGCCTTAACTTCAGAGCTTGAATGTGCTGATGGCTCTCTTTAATGAGTGTAGACACTAGCAAATGATGTTTCCCCTGAATTCAATCTCCTGTATAAATTTGAGAATAATCCATATTTAACTTTCCAGAATTTATTTCTGGTCACCAGTAGTAGTTTGTACCACATACAAATTCTATGCATATCTACTGACCTTTGGAAAACACTCTGATTAGCTTGTATATTTTAACATTTTCTATTAAATGTATAAGTAGCTATTTGTATGGTTTTATACAGTCACAAATGAATTTACTTTCATAATTTTTTTGTGATACGCTTTCTCGATCTAATTTTTTGGGTAAGTAAACTGTAGAAATGGAAATAATAACCTCCAAATAAATTAGGTAGAAAATGTTATAGGTAAGTTTCTTTTATGATTTCTTTGTCCAGAGGGCTACTAATGTTTTATTTTTTATTTTGTATCATTTTCCCACCATGCTAATTTTGAGTAAAAGGCAGTCAGAATCCTCTATGTCTGCTTAAAGACATATGGCCCACTGAAATTTGTAATACTCTATAACTGGCATTTTACAGTGATGTATTTATAGTATTTCCCTTCCCCTGTCTCTTTCCATACTGGAAAATGAACACATGTAGGAATACAGTAGATTCACTACACAGTAATAGGTTGAAAAATATGCAAATAACATATTTGGATAATACCAAACTTTTTAGCCTTTACAATAAGCATTTTATCAGTATGCATAAATCTTCAAAATAGAAAGCAATTATACATCTTTAGTGAAGCATTTTTTTTTACTGACTAAAGTAATTCACCTAGGAATTATATCAAACTGGCGCAAGACATCCAATCGTCAATTTTAGTTGACATATTAATCCATCTATCCCTTAGGTATGCTTTGGTAAGTGTACTGCATTGTATTAATCAGAAGGCTAGTGGGTGGAATTGGATAATAACTGTGTAAAAGGGGAAGAGTGTGGGAAAATTGCATAAATTCATGTCTGTCTTAGGACTGAAGTAGAAATGTACAAATAAATCTATGATGTGGCTATTAATTTATATGAATTAATATCAGAAAGCAACACTCTCTGAAGATACTAGTTAAATGAATTAAATTAATATATTTTTTTCAAAAAATCTGGAAATGTAACAGGAACTTATGAGTAGACATTTCATATCTATGCACAGTCTTATATATTACATAAAAACAACAAGAATTGTCTGCACCTTCATTCATTAGGGTGGCCAATCTGAAACTGTTCAGTCGTTCTAAGCTAAACCCAAACTCTATTGGTTGTTTATTGCTGAATGTCATTTGGAAATCTATTTCCTAACATATTATTATGTTCTGGTTTATAGCATATTTCCAGAGGGTTAACACTTTTCATGTCATTATTAATTCAAAACATTTATTAATTCTAGTTAAGAATTTAGTAGTGCTTTCACTAGCTTTGCCTCTCTAATTCCCCAAAGAGAGGTATTGTGTGGATTTATCAAATAAGTGCATATTTATGACTTATTCATTCTGAAGTGATAGAACATTCAAATTATGTTTAAGAAAATGACAACAGTAAGAAATTTTATATATTTTTCTCTTTTTCTAGTCTCCTGATATTGTTTTCTAATCTTGTTCCCTCCAAGAAGTTTTAAAATATAGACCAGGTTAAAATGATACATTAAAATTCACAAAGTTTTTTTATCCCTGATAATAACTTGTGGTGAGAAATGAATTTGGGATGGATATGAAAAGATGTAAGAAGAACTTGACACACTAGTATTGTTGAAACTTACATTATAATTGCTCTTCATAAAGGTACTTTAAAATGACTTTTAAGGTTTGGGATCTGAGTTTTACCCAAGAGTATTTTTTACTCAGATGACAGAAAACAATTTAACTTATGATAATTGTACCTAATTAGAAGACATTTAGCCATTTAAATTTTACAAATGGATTTTGCAGAATGATATGTTTAGAATCTTTCTATATGTCTGTAAAAAAGAAAGAAAATAGAAGTAGTCAGAGCTCAATTATAAGCTATATTTGTCACCATGTAATCATAAACCTTTTCATTTATGTTTCAATCGCAAATGTCATTTCCACCCTTTAGAGATTTTTATGAAGTTGTTAATAACATCACACCTAGAATTTAGGCCTGGAAAGCAGAGGAACATACTGAGTAAATGGAAAGGAATATCTCTGTAAACCATGTCTACTAAAATGCACATATATTGCTCAAATCCTAAGAATGCTGTTTTTAATCAAGTTTTATAGTACAACGATATTATTGATAAATTCTAGAATAAAGTTTACAAAACAGCAGCCTTATACTTGTAGCATTTGAAAGTTCTGTGTTTGAAGATATAGAGTTTGTGCATTTTTATGTGACAGGGAAAACTTTTCAGCAACAAAGTAATGGTGAATGGAAACAGTCTAGCTCATCAAGAGGCTTCAAGACTCTGAGGAGGGGGTGGTTAGAGCCAATTCCAAATGGACAGTAGAATATCTCTAAAAAATAAAGCTCTAAAATTGATGTGAACTTAGAAGTGGATGCCATAGGTTATTATCATCTTGCAAATAAACACTTGTCTTTGAGGACACTATTATTTTACAGTGAGCAAATAATCCACAATTTAGATAGATAAAAAGAGAGATGCATAATATTCTCTGATGCTTGAAGGGAAATTTAAAACAATCTTATTGGTAATTTTTTTGAGTCTATGTGCAGGACTTCAACATTCCTTGGCTTTAAATAAAGCATTAACATCAGTCCAAATCACTAGGGAAAGTCTAATTTTCAACAGGAATTTTTGATAGTTTTAAATCACAGGATTAGCCCATATTCAACAGTATACCTAAAGTGTCTGCAGGGATTGCTTTGGATGCTTACATAGTAGCTGTGTCTTCACTTTTCAAGGTAGTGTTTCACACTACATTGATTTAAATAATATGTCTCATCCAAAATAAAATTGAATTTAGCTTTTTTGTTCTTTTCACCGTATAACTTTAAATAGTGTATTGGAAATGATTGGCTGCTTGATTTCAAATTTTGTATATTTCATTTCAGAGGGAAATCAAATTCCTTCTTGTTGAACCATGCATTTTCCATGACCTTATGCATTTAATTTGTTAGATCCTTTTCCTTCTGCTGCGACACATAGTTAGATTTTGGTTTTCTTTTCTTGATTGTTGTTAATGTTGCTCTGATTTTTTTTTTTCTCTCAATTACTAATACTTCATAATAGGACAACCAACACCATTATCAGGATACGTAAGATGTGTTACAGCCACAGACAATGCTTTTAGAATGATAAAATCAGTAAAAAGAATGCCAGAGTGAGAGAGGAGTGACCATGCAAAAAAAAAAAAAAAAAAAAAACACACACACACACAAGTTAAATAAAGTAGTGCTATTGGACACTTATTGCACATAATATACAAAATTTAAGATGCTTGCATTCAAATATCCATACTTTATTCCTTAGAAAGAAAATGAAAGTAAATCTAATGCAGTTAGGAAGGCAGGTTACATGATTATAAAAGTGAATCCATTTAAACATTTTCAGGCTACTCACTGGTTGTCATACTTGTGAAATACCAATCCAGCCAAACAAAATGACCAATCACCAAGGCTTTGCTTCCTATGCTTCTTGTTTCAGAGTACTTTATGATTTCATTTGGATTTTCTTTGCATATCTTACCCTTGCTCCTCTCAGAATATAAGTTGTCTAAGTTCTATTCAGTTACAATTACATAAAGAAAAAATCAGTGCTACGTAAGGATTTTTAATAATTACCTGTGAGCTTAATCTCAACCATGTAATCCACAGTATATAAAACCTGAGTTTAAATTAAATAATATGATTTCATAAAGGATATTCTATGAGGTTTTGTCTTTCAGGTACTTCATAACAATCAAATAAGATAGCACAAAAAATTAAAAGAAGCATTTTCCATAAAGCCATTGATCAAATTAAGAAAACTAGCTCTTATTATGTTTTTAAAATCAAATTGTATTACAGCTAATTTTCTTTGTTCTTATTTATTCAATGACTATATAATTAAATCTAGCCTTCTCTATTATGCCATTAATTATTCATAAATAAATACTGTCACAGTAACATTTTTGCAGCATCCAACTAAAATGTCTAAGAAAAGATGTATTCTGAGACTGAATTGACAGAGATTGTAAAGCTATTGCTGAATCAGCTAAACATGCCATACTGATTAAAGTAAGCATTTAGGTTTCACACACACAAAAAAACTTCGTTTTCTTTTTTCAAGTTACTGTCAATTTTTTAAAATGGCATGTTTAACTGCTGCCTCTGCTCTTTAAAAAAATTGTTTATAGGAGAATGATTGGGTATTGCTAATTAAAATTTTCAGGAAAAAACTTTACCTATGAAAATACTATGCGATTATATTAATTTGTACCTAATATTTTAAAATCTTACATTATCATATATGTTTAAAGATTTGCTGGTGATAGATGATCATTATAATGAATGCATGTGGGACTGTATATACTTTAGGAAAGTACATTTACTATGGTCATAAAAATGGACTTTGCTTTCTGACTGTTTTGGCCCCTTTCACTTCAATAACCACTAGATAAGGCTAACCTGGAATTTATTTATCGTATTAGGTTCCAATGTGCCTCCAAAGCACATACTGGTTCCTACTGATTTCCACTGACTTCCTTTCCAACTTTTCTTTTTCCAATATCTTTCTATCTCAGTTCCAATTCCTAGGCGTACCCTAAACATGCTGCTTTGCCTGACTATTTCCATCTCTGGTATTTCCATCTCATCTCTATTCCTCCAAAATATCCAAAGTTATATTCTGCATAATAAGTCATCCAGAAGATCAGATACACATGCACGGAACCTACCCTAGTCTTCATTGTTTCTGGCCCTTCAAACCATCAAATTTAGTAATAAACATGAAAATTTCCAAGTTTTCTATTAGGACTCATTGCTATGCTTAACATTTTAATATTGCATATAAAGTTTCTGACATTTTAGTTCCATTTATTTCAAAAAGTCTAAATTAATTTTGCTTTACTTTAAACAGATTTGACTAGTCTATCACATCTATAGCCAATGTAGGATTATAACAATCTTTAAAATTAGAGACACCATGAATGTTTGAGGCATGTCAACTCTATAGTACACAGCAATGGGTGTCCAGCTGAGGTTTTTTAAATATCAGATTCATACTTTACTATAATTTTAAAGTTTAGATGGGCTTTCTAAAATACTATAAATTATTCATGAGAGTGATTAAAAACTTGCAGTACAAAAGCTATAAGGAAACAGAGAAAGGATCATTTGTAATATATTAGTACCTATTCACACACTTCTTTTCAGTCTTTCTTTTATGTGTTTTTAGTATCATAAGGTAATTAATGCTGAATATGCAAGCTAGTATCTTGCCTTTAAAATTTATTTTATTCATGAAGTTTTATATCACAGGCACTTCTTTACATTCGATATAGATATTTTCTGTAATATTTAGAATTTAGACTCCAGAGGCTACCAACTTAAACTTCATTACTGGCTTTGCTCCTTTTAGCTGCATAACCTTGCACAAACTCAAGTTCTATGAACCTCTGTTCTTATATATATGCCATGGAGGTAATTATAAGACTATGATGGCTAATTTTATATGTCTACTTGAAGGGCATTTTGGATGAGATTAACATTCATATCAGTGAACTCCGAGAAATCAACTTGCCCTCCAAGATGTGAATGGGCCTTATCTAATCAGCTGGAGAACTGAAAAGAAACAAAAAATCAGGCCACCCCAAAGGAGAGGGAATCCCCCCATAGAATATCTTTGGACTGGGCCTGCAATATTGGCTCTCCTGGGTCTTCAGTCTACTGGCTCTCACTGCAGATGTTAGAGCTCTCAGCCTTCATAATTGTGCAAGTTATTTTTTTATAGTCAATCTCCGTGTATGTGTGTGTGTGTGTGTGTGTGTGTGTACATGTGTATCTTAATGATTCTGTTTCTCCGGAGAACCCTGAATAATACAAGTGCCTATTACTTTGAGTTCTAAAATTAAATGAAATAATAAAGGTAAAGTGTTCAGTTCTTGTCATGTAATTAATGCTATATAAGAGTAAGCTAGTCTTCCTTATAATGCTTTTCATAATATTTAAAAGGCTATATATATACATTTATATTACAAATCATGCTGTAATGAACATCTGAAGGCATCTTTTTTTTTATTTTTCTAAATTTCTTGTTGTTTCCCTAAGAAAAGATTCATAGATGTGGAATTATTGAGTCAATAGAAGCAGCTATTTAAATTCTCCTGCAACAGTTTGGCAAATTAATTTCTAGAGAAGTCACCACATTATTCTCAAGCCATATATGAAGGGGCCGCACTCACTGCACTCATGTCACTTGCTGTCATTTTGAAGTGATGCTCTTTCCTGTTTCTGTATTGACATAAATTGTGCTTCTCAGATTTAGAAAGGGTTTTCAGGAAATAACTATGTATTACTGTATAATATACAGCATACAGTGTGCTGGTCCTGCATCTGGAATCCTCTGGTAAGCTTGTGTTGCTTTCCATATTACAAATAAAAAGCTCTTATTACTATGCATGGTTACTCACATGAATAAATAAAGCATATTTCTGCATCAGAAGTACTTGGAGGTATGCAGGCCAATAGTTCTGTCCCATATACCCATTTTACAATTACATGGTTAACCTTAACAGTTCTTCATACTTGCCAAACTTCTGCTTCTCATTGAAGATTCATCTTCCTCGTAAACCATTAGTTGAGTTTCCTAAACACTTTGCTCAAGATTTTCCTATTGAGTGCGCTCTCTCGCTCTCTCTCTCTCTGTGTGTGTGTGTGTGTGTGTGTGTGTGTGTGTGTGTGTGTGTGTGTGTGTGTCAGAACATGTTTTGTGGTAAGATCAGTTCCCTGTGATCTAACCTCCAGCTTCTGCTGGAAAGTAAGCTACTCAAATACTCAAAGGCAGATATGAGATCACATTTATTTTACATTAGAACATGATTAAAATTAAAAATACACAGGTGTTTACAAGTAAGTATGGACTAAAATTGTCAATACTTTCTAAATTCTCAGCAGGCACTGAAACATGCTGATGGGTGAATTGATTGTTTCAAGGATTATCTTATGAATTGGCAGGTATTTGAAACCAAAGAAAGATTAAGGTCTCTAAAGTAATGACCTGACCGCAGGAAAGAATGACTAAAAAGATCTTTTTCTTAATTTACTACTGATTTTATCTTCCATGATTTTAGAGACCATTACTTCTCTGACCATTAAAACAAAGCAATAGAAAAAGCCAAAAAAAAAAAAAAAATAGTAAGGAGTATAGACAAGCAGATTTGAGAATTCTAAAAATTAACTTCATGTTCATTTCTTTAGCTTTAGCTTATAAAGTATATTTCTAGACCTAAGTTGCAGATAATGGAGCTCCATATTCCCCAAAGTTTTTGTTGCTTTCTAGAAACATTTTTTACTTTAGAAATGTTTAATGTTCAGCAGAATTTTTTTTAAGATTACAAACAAAAATTCCAAAGGAGAGTTCGTTGTTTTAAATGACAACTAAGTTAGCTTAGAGAAAAAAAAAAAAAATGAAGACAGTTGCTGTAGGGGATGCTTCTGGATAACTGTTGCTGTATATAAAAGTTGAGCCAGGATGAGGCAACAAAATGTTGCCGAATTCAGGTAATGGAAGAATGGGAGTTGGCTGTGTGTATCTTTCAGCTTATTCATGTCAAAGAATATTACCTTTATTGGCCCACCTCCCTTTATGTCAAGAACAGTACCAGGTTTTCTGACTTCTTAGTAAATTTTAATTAAATCACAGTAAAAGGAAACAAATTTAACTGAGTGAAAGAATCTTTGTAGTTTCTTCTACTGTATTGTTTATAAGGTACATCATTGTCTCAGTTAAGAAACATGTCACTGTGAATCATAATGTAGTAACTAACAATATTTTAGTGTTTTCTAGGTGTCATGCACAATAGTCAGCATTTTATGTAGATTATTTTTTAATCATCTCTCTCTCAACGATCCCATGAAGTAGGCTGTTATGATATAGATGAGAAAATTGTGTTTAACTTGCACATAGCAGAATTGGGTTGCAAAAATATGCAATAAAATCTAGCAAAAGTTATTTTAAATTATCTTGTAAAAATATGTGTTTAGGATAAAAGTCCACTTTCAGTGTTAAGAAGCATTCTTCTTTGTATTTCTTCACAGAACACCGTTTTTAGGTAAAATTTTCTACATCTTCACTTGCAGGCGGTCACTTGATCTGTCCAAATTAGAAAAGAATGGCACCTATGTGGTCTCTAGACTTTCTAGGTTGATAGTACTCTTGATATTTCAATAACTATTTCATGCACCCTGAGGCCAAAATACATATTTGTTTCATTTATTAAGTAATTAAGTTCAAACAATTTAATAAGCATTTGAAAAAATACACAGAAATTGGAAGAAAACATATTATTTTATTTTAGATAAATACAATTCCATACAAATGGGATGCCTATGTCTACTGAGTACTGCACACTCAAACAGTATAATTTGATCAAATACCACCATCGTAATTTCCTGTGACACATTGTTTTTTGCATGAGACTTGGTTTTTTTATCACAGCAATTGCCAAAATCCTAGCTTTGCAAATACACAGCACCACTACAAATAATGTAACAATCTAATGTTGAAATTTTGAACTACCTCTAAATAGCAATTTGGATGGTATTTGACAGAAATTGAATAGAATATTTCAAAATTTAAACATTTCTTACAGTGGTTCTGTGACTTTCTTATAGCACCCAAGGCACCTAAGAGAAAGTTTGGAAACCATGGGGCTATATATTTTGTGCTGGCCTCCAAAGTACGTTATTTACATGGAAACCTTTTTTTGTATTGGCAGAGAATGTTCAGCAATTGACATTTTTATATATAGATATTTCCAATTATGGCTGAGAGAAAAAAAGTCATTAAATCTTGACTCTATCACAAATTTCTAACTCTCAGTTGTTTTCTTTGAAATTAAGAGAGAAAAGCAGGCAATAAATACTGACCTGTATAGGTTATTGTAAGTTCTCAATTAAGTAGTAGATCCACTCTTATTTCTTCCATCTGACACTAATAGCCATAAAACCATGGGCAATCACTTTGGCTGTCTAGCATTAAGTTTCCTCATGAATGAAATGAGGGGATTGAGCTATGTTGCCTCTGAGAAAAGTTCTAGCTCTAAAAGCCTTTTTTTCAGGACACTAAGTAGATTTCTTTAACTTTGTTCCTCTAACACAAAGTACTTTGCTAGTATTCTGTGCCTACTGTATTTACTATATTTTGGCATTTAATTAAAAGCACACCCACAACACTGATTCATATTATCATATTTTATTTTTTGATAACACTCGTTAATTGTTCGTTAATTGTTTTCCTTTCTTTGCAATTTCTTTTGATTGGAATATTATCACAGGTAGCAGCTGTATGTAAGTGGTGTGTTTATTGAACTGCTATACACACACACAAACTATCAAAATCTTCAATGATAGAAAAGTCAACAGTTTGGAACTATGATTTTTCTTTTCACAGTAAGTTATGTAGATCAAATTTCTTTTTGAATAAAAATTTCAATGCTTACTGTTAACTCACATGTGAGTATATCATCAGACAATTTTGTCTTCAAAATTTTGTTGTTGTTTGACTGTGTTTTCTTTGGAATGTTTATGAAGGAGCAACTGAGAAACAGAATCTCAGTCTATTTTATCAAGAAATGAAGAGGAAGAGATAAAAGAGCAGATATATCGTAGGGAAGAGAAAAAAAGACGGGTATCTCTAAAGAGGATGGGTTGTAACAAGATTTACTTTCTAGCATAACCAAATTGGAAGAAGCGATTTAAATGTATATGGCAATGTGAGTTTACTACCATTTCAAAAATCCTATCAATTTTGTAAGCTTGCTGAAATCCATTGGCTCATTCAGAATGAGAACATGTTTAGGAGAAAAAAAATTGCCCATAAAAAAATTTTAAGTAAGACTTTTTGATATTTAATACTTTGAGTTTTCCAAGCCTCCTCAAGTATTAAGTAAAAGAGGTTGATATTAACAGGAATAACTAAAATTTTGCTGACCTTCCCCAAATCTCAACCAATATAGAGTAGAAGGCCCCGGGAGCATCTCGATGAGCTAAAAAAAATACTTTGTTCATACTCATCAACTTCTCTTCATTAATTTTTACCATTTTAGAAGCTATGTAGATGTCATTCCTAACTGTTGCAAAAATTGCTGGTGCAGTATGAGGCCCACTGTGACAAACAGCAATAGTGGGGATTGGCATTATTTAACGCCACCTCGAATTCCTAAATATGGCTCTGAAATCTGCGTCTATAATCTTGGCTTCAATTTTAACTTCAAGACTTTAACAATCTGCAGGGCATCTCCGGCTAGATTGTTTAAACTATACGAATTTCTAGTGCAACAAACCAGAAGAGAACTCTATAAATTTCCAGTCACACCCACACAGCCCTGCCCCTCATGGCCTTGCTCCTGTGCTTCCCATTGCAGCCACCAGCATCTTCATGCCTCCAGGGATTCAAAAAGCCATTTTCAAGTCCAAATATTTCATCAACCTTCACATTTAATAGGAAACCAGCCCTGTTCATTTTTGTTCCATGGTATTTATAAAGTCTATCTGCTAGTCTTCATTCTCACATTATTGACTTAGTTATATCCTTTTTTTTTTTTTTTTTTTTTTTGAGATAGAGTCTCTCTCTGTTGCCCAGGCTGGAGTGCAGTGGTGCAATCTCGGCTCACTGCAAGCTCCACCTCTCAAGTTCACGCCATTTTCCTGCCTCAGCCTCCTGAGTAGCTGGGACCACAGGCGCCCGCCACCGCGTCCGGCTAATTTTTTGTATATTTAGTAGAGACGGGGTTTCACCGTGTTAGCCAGGATAGCCTCAATCTCTTGACCTCGTGATCAGCCCGCCTTGGCCTCCCAAAGTGTTGGGATTACAGGCGTGAGCCACCGCGCCCCGTCTGCCTTAGTTATATCCTTTCCTATTGTGATAATGTCCTAATTAGTCTCCTCAATACTCCTCTCCTTTTCACATTTAATTTAATCTATATGGTAGCTCCATAATTTCCTTTCTGCAACTGAGCTTTGTAATTTTTGTTGCCTACAAAATAAACCAAAAAACTACCCCACCCCACAAAACAAAATGTAAACTCCCATTGCATTTAAGACTCTATGGAACCTGATCTCTAGCCTGTTTTTCTAGATTTATTCCTCTAGATTTCCCATTCACGCTCACACTTTGGGTTTTCCAGTAATAGAAAAACTCACTCTTCATCTGTATTCGTCTGACGGTAACTTAGCCCAACCATGGAATTCCAGTACCTGAGCCTGAAATGCTGTACCACCTAAATTCTTTGTTAAAATTCTGCTCAGTTTACTCTAATTAGGGCCCAAAGAGTACGGAACCTTAACCAATAACAAATAGAATTACTTGCAATGTTCCTATAGCAGGTAATTTTTAATTCTATTATATTACAGTCTGATTTGCAACATAGTGACTATATCTCTTCCTATGAGAGTGTGAGTTCCTTGAACAAAGGAATCACATCATCTTCATCTTTGTACTAACATTTCAATTTCATGGGGGCAGATGCAGAATGAATAGTTGTTATGATGAAGTTAATTAAATTATACATTGACCAGATAGAATTATTGTAAGACTGAATGAGTGGATCAAGCTCAGAGAGGACAAATATTCCCCCCAGATCCTTTGATCACAGTGTCTCTGACATCAGCAGGAAAGCTGTTCTCACAACTATAAGAAGCCACTGAATCTGGAAGGGGCAGAACACAGAACCCCACTGTCTTTGCCCCAATGGGGAATTCTTCCCACACCATGGCACGAAGTCATCTAGTTGGGATCCTTGATGCTTCTGCTACAAACTTTATCATCAAAAATGATTGTATCAGGTTATTTATCTCTTACCATAACTCGGTTTCAAATCTAAAACTTACAAAATGTGTTTGGCAGACACTAAATTACAACAGAACTCCCGAGATGAGAATATTGGGAAATACAGTTTGGATTTTCTAGCCTCTTCAGTACAGGACAGCACACGAAACGTGATTGGAATGGAGGTTGTGTGGGAGCCAAGGCACAGTATCTACAAATCTTCTGTTGGAAATATTTGTCATCCGTACATACCCTTCATCCCAAATTTAAGCTTCCAAACAGGAGCATTTGGAAACACAATATGATGCCAGCTAACATGATGCAACATCTCTCTATAAATTAAAATGAGTTCTATCAAGCACTGATTTCATCTCTGTGTGATCATTTCTCCTCTAATTCTGTCACAACCCTGAACCAAGGATAAAATTATAAAGTTAACCACCACCCACACTGAATATAAAATTATAGGAGAAAGGAAGAGATGAAGGAAAAAAGTAAAGTTAGCTAATACAAATATACACATAACAGAACAAGGAACAATATGTTAGCTACTGAAGACCTCATTTGTACAGCTGGTAGTGATATCATAGTTGGTATTTATAATTTTGGTCCTGCTCCTTCAAGTCCATTTTCTACTTGCTTCTCATCCAGTGCCTAACAGGATTTTTTATTTGGGTGGGTGATTCAAACATTCATATCTGAATATATCTGAGTTCTTAGAAGACCTCCTTATATTGAAATGCTATAGTTTTGCCATTATTATTATTATTTGCAATGGATATGGCAGTTCTATCAGGCACACAAAAGAATGCACTGGGTTCCAAATCTTTCCTATGCCCCTAGTGCACAATGGTCACCTTATTTCCCCTGATTAATGAGGATCAATCACACTCACCCACCCTGTAACATTCTTTGTAAATATTAAATAAATATCATGAGAAACCTGCAATGGCCAGGTGGCAAGCTCAAGTCTGACTCCAATTGAGCTGTCGTTGTGTTCCCTGATGGAATAATTTCTTCCTTGAGTACTAAGATCTCCAAGCCAGGGGAGGTCAAGATCACAGGTATTGAAAGCAGCATTTTGTAAATGGGTCATAAAGTGAAATAGTGAGAGGTGTCCCTTCTACTCCCATTCTTACCTCCCAGACTCATGTATTTCAGCTGTGACAAAAACAAGTAAAAAACACCATTATGCTTGTTAAGAAGATAATCCGTATGTACACATCAACAAATCATATGAGATTATTTTCTAGTTAGTAACACTACTGAGCAGTACTATAGTCTTCCACTCTCTTAAAGGCCTCCGTGACTCTGGATGATGGAGTACATGATATGACTCTTCAGTGTTGTGACAATTATCCCCTTGCTCCGCTTCTTTTTCTGTAAAGCAAAATTCTCTATCAGAAGGAATCATATGCGGATATATTAGAGTGAAGAATGAATGCAGTAAACTTAGGAATGTTGTTTGTAGAATCACTGTGGGCAAGGAAGACAAATCTGTATTCAGAATAAGTGTGTATTTCACTATGGGCAAATTGTTACTTATTCCATTATCAAAAAAAAAAAAAAAAAAAAAAAAAA
>NW_016804424.1:2015406-2032837 GCF_001698545.2 Rhinopithecus bieti | reverse complement strand
CGTAAGCAACATTTTACCTGGAGGTAGATGTTTTTTCCAAGTCATGGAGTTATATTAGAGGTTCAACATTACTTTCTCTGCTAGCAAACAGGGTACTTAGGCCATGAAATATAACATTTATTCCAGATGTCCACGTGGCTAGCTAAAATTCAGGAATTCTATTACTAAGAAAGGGAGAAACAGATATCAGGAAGAAACTCATAGGCTCTGCCAAAACACCAAATCCAATGATGCAGATGTGAGTCTTGTCTCAGTTTAAATTTGGGTTATTTTAAAATTGTTACTGTAGTTTAAAAATAACCTGAATTTAAACCGAGGCTAGACACAACGTTGATAAAGCATTACAAATTCAATTTCAAATAACTTTATTGAGAAATTGTGCTGGGTCATCTCACATTTTCATAATTCAAAGAACCTATTTTAATATAAGCATTTAAAATATTTGCTTTAATATAGGCCTTTAAAAGACTAAGATATTTTAAGGATGTTGTCTGGGATCAGAGAGTCAGAACGAGAAGATAAGCCCAACAATTTTCAAACTCTACAGCCATTTCTTAGGCTGAGATACTGTTTGACTTGTTATGTGATTGGATGGAGTAGCTAAAATTTTGTAAATGTTTGCAGTGTACTCAGTACTCTGGTGCCAGGCACTGTGTTAGCACATCATATATTTTCTTATTTAGTCATATTGACCAAATGAAACAGATATTGCTGTCATCATCTCCATTTTATAGTTGAGGAAATTAAATAATTTAAAAATTTAAATTTACCCAAGATCATATAGCTAATGTGCAGGACTCATACCAAGGCCATAAGATATCAGAGTATGTATGGCTAAATACACACAACTCCACTTTTGGAGTTAAGATTAGATGGCACCAGTAACAGCTGAAATACTGGAATAATTTAAGAGTTAGGAGAATGTAAATCTGGACTATTATCATAAAGAAATACCTATTTCTCATGAATAATTGGATGAATAGTATAAAAATTGTCTAAACACAAATTCAATGTAATTTGTATCCTGCAGAAGTATTGAAGCATGAATTTCAATAAATTCTTTTAAAATCAAATTATAGTGAAAGCGAGCACTAGACATCATGTGGATCGTGACCCTAAAGAGGAAAGGAATTCACTTTTCTATAAATATATCTTTATAAATTATTCTTTTTAATAGCCAATTTGTGAACTAGATTTGTACTTGGCAAACAATTGAGAATTGGCATTTAAATCAGACATTTGTGTTTAGAATTACAATTTTTAAAAATAATTCAACATCATTTCTGTGGAATAAAACTCTAAATATTCTGACTCATTTCAGGGGTTGTTAAAAGATTAAGGAGATCTTATTGTACTCTAAATGTATAATAGACTCATGTACAACACAGATCAGAGCAAATATTTTATTTAAAAAAAAAGTCCGTGAAGCAGCACTCTAAGAATAGTAAANAGGCTGACCTTTCTCCCCACAAACTAAGTAGACTTTTAAAATGAGCACATCTGGTTTATGTTCCTAAACCTCTGGCCTTTAAAAGCTTTGTTCCCAATTCACACAAAATACCATTCAGGATTGCTTGACATAGTGACCCTTCCCTGTAGGTGCTTAGGCGAATAAAGTCATTAAGTTGATTCAGGAATTTAGCATATACGTAGCAAGTTAACATTTGCATCCTGAAGTGATTACTAAACAGTACTGTTCACTGGTGTATTTTAAGCAATTTTATTTTTTGAAGTTCTAATTATAAAATATTATTGTTTCTCAAAAACCAGATTTATCTTTCTTGTAAACAGTTATACTGGTGCTATTATCTAGTAATTTAGAACAAAGCACATACTGTTATAAACTAAAGGTATTTCGTTTTATTTCAAAGCTCCAATGCTGTTACTACTGAAAGGGTGGTCAGGTTGGATCCATAAATCTAGATGGCCATTCAACATTTAACCAATTCTTTGGTACTCAATTGAGTTAAACATTAAATGGTGCATTGGCAAGAAAGATTTTATTTCTATGAGGCCCACTAATAAAATTTGTGTAGAATGTAATTCCTTCTGACTTTGCCTTCCATTTGCCTTGAGGATATAACAGTTTAAAAGTGTTCAGCACACTACACCATGCATAACAGGTAATCTGCCTAATTAAATCCTATAAGGATGTTCTCAGTAAAATGCTGAAGAGCTCCCATAACCTCTGCTTCACCCTCCCCATGCACCAGAGCTTCTGAGATTGAGAAACCCCAGCCATTAACTAAAGTGTTTACACTTGAAGCTCAAAGTCTACTTTGCCAGAATGGCTCATTTCACATTTTACAAATCTGTTTTCTCATTTATAAGCAGAAAGTAATTTGTCAATTTTTTAATGTTATAATTCTAACTTGTTCTGAGAGAAAATGATCTAACATACAACTGCAATTCAAACTGCAAAAATCATACTGTGACTGGGACTGCTATATTCAGAGATCTAATAAGATTTACATCTATATTTTGAGTGCATTCATTTGGTATATTTCAATGAATTATTAATTATGACCAACAATAAAATATTATTTTGCTCAGATGCACAGCAATAGGAAAGATGCCCAAGAGAAATTTATCTGACAGCTCAAAACAAAATGGCCAAAATTCACTCATAGGTTACTCATCCAACGCAGCATGATGCATATTTGCCCATCAAAAGCACTCAGTGTGTGTTTTTCTCAGCTTGTCAATGTTTTGTCAAGAGAATAAAAGACAAACTTTAGCCTTCAGATAAAAAAATAATAATAATTTAATGATGAAAATAAAACATGATAGATGAATAATTTTTGTGGAAAGCTCTTCAGTTATACTGGAAATTGATAATAATGATTTTATTCAACTAGCATCAATATGGCCAGAAACATCACCCCCATATAACCAAACTACATGTTATAGCTTTTATTGACCTATTTCTGTTGACACAAAAATACTACCTCTTATCATATTCCCTTCTAATTATCCTTTCTATTCTACTGAGTAAAATCCTAAGAGAGAAACCTCATGCAAATTACTGACTCATCTTTTTTCTTTTACTGTACACATTGGACTGAGTGCCAAATCAGTCCGACATATTTACTCAATATACATCTTTCAAGTTTGTTCCTTCTTTTTTAATCCTTAGGCTGTTTCAGACTGGGCTTTTGGCAGTATCTTTGTTCTCAACTGTACAAACAGCACACTAATAAATCCTCCAGTCTGTTGCCTGGCAGGTATTTTAGGGATATTTCAGAGATGGCCACTAGAGCACTGGCTAGTTCCTGGTAAGCTTCTTCAAACCACTTCAGCTGAGTTGCCAGCATCTAGCTACTAGTCACTAGTTTCTCGATCCCAGAGAAAAGTTAATCATAAACCCCAAGAGATAATGAACTCTGTGAAGGGCAGATGCCAGCTAAACATACACATACCTGATTTTAGATCCAAATAATTGGAGACAGATTAGCGTGTTTGCCAGGAACACTAACATTCTAGTACGAAAGAGCTGGGTTTAATTTCCTGCTATGCAAGGATCTCAGAGAAGTTGCTTAATTTTGTGTCTCAGTTTCTTCATCTGAAATAATGATACCATTAGGCTTTATACAGAAGACTTATAAAATGTTTGTACAATGTTAGCAATGCTAACAAAGATCAATTCTCAAAAGTTATAATTAGATCAACTCTCAAAGGTCAGAAATCAACCTTTCATGTCAATATAGTTATCTCATGTCATTAGACTATATCTGCTATTATTCTGTATTTAACTTTTCACAAATCACTCATGATCTTCAACCTGTACTTCAAAACAGGTATACTAGATTTTCCACTTCTCTCCAACTGCTGCATTTAATTTTGGTTGTCTCTTTCTTTTCAATCACCTTTTATAAGAGCCTTTGAACAGAAGTCACAGACTGCTAATTAATTACGAGATTCTTTGAATCTTCAGATTTTTTCAAGAGAAGGTAAAACCCAGAGTTTTGTGTGAAAACTCATATAAAATTGACAAATAATGCAAAAAAAAAAATAAGATTAAGTTTGGTACTATTGGCCCACATTAGCTCATGGCAAAACTCAATTTATTCCCTTTATTAGCAGGTTACGCATCATAACTCAAATTGCATACTACACCTCTGTCACCTATGTACCTCTTAGAGGCATTTAACTTTGTGTTGTTTGCTTCAGAACCTTGTCCTAAGGCTAAATTATGTGTCTAAAATGCCTGTATATTAGGTTTCTTTTCCTGTTTTTCTGCTTACTTTGAAAATATATATTGGTATAGCTTAGCATGGTCCTATTTAGGTATGAAATATTCACAAATATCCTGCCTTAATTCCCTATTAAGGATTTTTGTTTTAACCTCAATATCTAATATATGCATATTCATGGTTTCTAAAATTCAACACAAATCAACAGACTTGGTCTGATAGCGAATGATCTATGCAATATGAACTGCAATTCATATTGCAAAAATCACACGGCAACTGGGTCTGGGTCTGCTATAGTCAGAGATCTAATAAAACCTACAAGCATATTTTGTATGCATTCATTTGGTATATTTCAATGAATTATTAATTTTGACCAACAATGAAACATTATTTTGTTCAGAAGTACAATAGGAAAAACACAATGTGAAAGGTAATACAATTTATAGAAATATAAACACAACAAAAACCCTAATAATAATGGGGAGAAGGGCAGTTTAAACTAAAATTTGAACACAAGGCTAAATATACTGAGATATAATAGTAACAGGAATAAGAACACTGGAAGAACAGAGGAAAAACCTCAAGAGAAAAACCTGGGAAGGCACCTGGAGAAAATGACATTTGAGCCAGGCCTTGAAAAGTGGTGTTAATTTGGAGGAGACAATACACAAGGGGAATGGTAATAGGAGGTCATGTGGTTTGTCTGTGCCCTCACCCAAATCTCATCTTGAATTATAGCTCCCATAATCCCTATATTTCATGGGAGGGACCCAATGGGACGTAATTGAATCACGGAGGCATGTTTTTTCCTTGCTGTTCTCGTGATAGTGAGTAAGTTTATAAGGGGCAGTTCTTATAAAGAACTTATATAAGATAGTTTATAAGGGGCAGTTCCCCTGCATATGCTCTCTTGCCTGCTGCCCTGTAAGACGTGCGTTTGTCTGTCTTCGCCTTCCACCATGATTGTGAGGCCTCCCCAGCCATGTGGAACTGTGAGTCCATTAAACTTCGTTTTCTTTATAAACTACCCAGCCTCAGATATGTCTTTATTAGCAGCATGAGAACAGAATAATACAGCTGTGTTATGTGGAGAAAGGCACACATGCAAGATATACATGAAAGTCAGGAGAATCAGATGTTGATGAGGAGGTAGGTTGAAGAGAGTAGAAGATAACTGTGTTAAGAAGATGGCCACTAGAAATACCGTGTGCTTGACTGTGGCCAAAGTTAAAGAACTTCATTTTGAAGGCAAGTAGGAAATCACTGCAGGTTTCTGAACAAAATAGCCAAGAGACAAGAGTTTTATTACAGAGTGGTACAGTAAAATTCCATAGGCATAAGGTAACAATGAACAGGATGAACCCTTTCCAGTACAAATGTCCACTGATTTAGAAACAAATATGTATCTACCAGCATTGACAAGATAGGCATTCTTCACTAGCTGTGAGAAATATAAAAAAGTAAAAATGTTGTAGTGTCAGGACCTGGCATAATAATTGAATGTCGTTTTCCCATTATGTTACATAATTTGAAAAATTTGTAATGAGAATCCATTCTCCTCAATGTTTGTTAATGAACATAAGTCTGCCAAGGTACAGTACCACATTAAACATTAGCCTTTCTGTGCACCACAAAAATGGCCACAGCTGTTCAACAGCCTTTCCAAATCTGATAATTTGTCTTCTATTTTTAATTATGAATATCTGACTTTTAATTCATACTGTTTACAAAACTTTTTAAATGTTGTGATAATATATTAATATGCATCTCTCTTTATTATGTTAAAACTATTTCTTTTATCAAGATCACAGAAAATATTATTATTCATATAGTTTATCTCTTTGACATTAACATTTGCAGGATCAACATAACTAATAAATGTTCCATCAAAAATAAACAGTCTTTCTTACTTTTAAGGTTACTATAAGAGGTGTTTTCCAACTTGCTATGTACAAGTAACACTAGTCAAAGGGTTTGAAGCTTTTCTTATTACAAGTAAAAAAGACTAAAGCAAAAACCAGGGAAGTGAGATATTCTAAAGATGGGTCTTATGTGTAGCTCCAAATGTCTACCTTTGATATAGATCAGTTTTTAAAAAAATTATATCAGAATGTAAAATAACTTTTACTCCTGTTTTTTATTACTCAAAAACTAATTACATGCTCTTGATATCTTCTTTTAATATCAACCTCATAGTCCATGTGCTAGTTCTGCTTTACATTTGAACTAATTTTATAATAAATCCTCATGGTTGGGATCTTAAAGAGACACATCTTGTATCAAAATTTAATGAAAAAATGTATTATGATTTTTCTACAGTTCAAAATTTTAAGATATTTGGTCCTGTTTATCCTTAATTTCCACCGTTGACCAGTCATGGTTAACATAGACCTCATCCACAAGAAAATGTGTGGCATAAAGCTGTTAGAATTATGGGAAGAGTAGGCTCATCTAAATTAACTATAAATCAGAATATATCAGTCGTTAATATCACCCATTCATTATTCAGCTGCTCTGCACCTTTAAAAGGTGTGTTTTCTTTTACCTTATACTATGTAAGTACTCCATAAACATATATGTTCCTAGGCATAATTAAATGAAATATTTTCTATATGGACAGATAGTCATCAGTCTTTATCAAGACATGTGGACACCTCATGGTCATCTAAATTGCTTTAGTTTATACTGCTTGTCTCTTGGCTTGCTTCTTCATCTTGGCACATAAGACATTTTTTGTTCAGTTGTCTGTTTTTAGCTATAGGCACCACCTTTGGTTTATACATCTGTAGCAAGTGACACAGTCATTCTTTAACATACATTAACCTAATATTACAATGTTTAATATTACAAACTTTGGACACAGATCTCCACTAGAATATTCACTTCAGGAGAGAGAAAAAGTCATAACCTATCTTACTTATTGCTGTATCTTCAGCATTTTAGCTGGCTTTCATTGACACCACCCCAATAGAAGAAGTGAGTGTATTCCCTCATTTCTTCCCTGTATGTATGAAAGTCTAGGTTCTTCAGTCAGCCTCCAGTAATACTTGAAACCTTTATATTACACCACATTGGAGAGGGTACTGGGGTACCTCATTATAGCCTGAAGAGTGTCAAAATCTCAGCTCACCACTCAGCCTTTGCTGTCATGGGTGATGGGGGAGCCATATTTTTTCTGTGGTGTTTGACTGAAGTAGAGTGGTCTAAGATTTATGTCATTCTGGGTTGCCCAATTCCTAATTATTTGGTTAGAGAGAAAGAGAACGTACTTTTGATGGCGATGGTGGGTTTTTGTTTGTTTTTTAAGTGTGCATTTTTTTGTTGTTTGTTTTTTGTTTTTGTTTTTTTCTTTTTGGTCTGCATGCATTGGTGTTTCAGGCTTGCCAACTTCTTCTGCTCTAAGCCTGGGATATAGGAAGGAAGAGGAAAACAGAGCAAAATCACCACTCTGCTGCTTCCTTGGTCCCAAAGTCCACAGTCAATCTGCCTTCTTATCTTCACTTTGTAGAACTTTCTTCTGTTTGATACACACACACACACACATATATATATATATATATGATGTCTTGATTTTAAGTTATACCTAGACGAAGGAATAGGAAAAAAGTGTGTCTACTCCATCTTCTACATACTTGGGAGCTAACACACTTCTAAACAATCCATGAGTGAAAGAGGAAATCTCAAGGATAATTTAAAAAATATACATTAAGACATGAATAAACCTACCTGAGTCAACTGACAGGGCAATGAATGAGAATTGTTGCCTCAGTGGCATCTGAGGCTGCCAAAAGTGGACTAATAGCTAAACTACATATGGGACTTCAACTAAGAGATGTTGTTGCTAATAAGACTATCGAAAGCAGCCTGTCAGTCATCGCCAAGATGTGCCCAGAAGCTCCCAGAAGTCGGAGCCAACAGAAAACACCATGGAGAATCACAAATTGAAACATAATGGAAGAGAATATAATAATATATTTCTTCAAGAAAGTTCTAATTTTCTACCATAACCACAATAGGGTAGCTATTACGGATTTTTTGGGGATCAGGTATGCTTTTCACTGAAGAAAAAGAATATACTTTTGGCAGTGCTGCAGTCTCAGTGTTAAAGATAACCCTTGGTAGTGTCTAAGGCCCAGTATTTATTCAGTGCACAAATTATACATATTAAAAGTTTAATATACAATTTCTACATAATTTACACATTGATCAATAATATATAAAATAAAATAGAGATTACCTCCAAAAGTAATTTGATATTAAAATTTAATTTTTTGTTTTATGCATTTTACACTTTATTTTTTGTTTTAAAGGTGGTTTATAAATGCTAAGATCACTTTGCAATGATTGAGATTTCTTTCTCAACTGATATGCCTTTAAGCTTTCTTTTCTATAGATTCACATACAGCAAAGGAATCCACTATGCTCCAGGTCCTAGAAATGTCCTGAACTGCTTCTGAGGAAAACGGTCTTGCCTAAAGTCATGAGGCTTGGAACAATTTCTCTAGTCAGCTCTTTACATACTTTCTCTACCAAATCACCCTGTCTGTACTCATAGCTGTTTGGACCAAGAATAGAGGCTGATTAACAAAAGTAGGAAATTTGATGGTTCATGACTTCAAAACCAGCAAGAGATAAGGTTTAATTGCTTGAGAACGTAATTTTCTGGCTGATATACTAACAGAAAATTGTCAATATATTAAGCTGCTATTGGATTTCCAGAACCATTGCTGTGTCCTGATGATGCTCTTCACTATTAAACTTCTTCTATCTGAACAGACCTAAACTCCAGGGCTTATGGCCAGGGAAGTGCTATGACTATTTGGATCACTATAATTCCAGAAAATAAGAAAGAAAAGGCTATGCTTATTTTCCCAGTCTATAGTTTCTTTTATGCAACTAAGCAGATAGGTAAAGCAAAATGGAATTATAATGACATCAATTATAAACATATTGACTTGTCCAAATCCAGCCATCGAAGCAAGTCATTTGTAGATATCTCCAGAGTTGTCAAATGTATATATTTGAATTTAGATCTTTATGTAAAACTCAAAATCATGCCTTTATTTCTACCTTTTAACTACATATAGCTTTTTTTTTTTTTTTTTTTTAGTGCCTCTCTGTGTGCCTTCTCAGTACCATCTCTGTGTGGCCCACATTGCTCTTTATTTCCATATCAAAATTAGGCCTATACATATATAATATACATGGCATCACAATGTAGGAGGTGAAGGAGTGTCCTGGGTCACATTGTTTGACACGGAACCATGTTTTACATGGTACTTCCTTAATGCTAACTCTAAAGCTAATTGACTTTATTTTCAAATATATGCAAATCATAACATTCTTTTTGTAAAGAAGCAAACTTTCACTTTCAATTATATGTTATGGAGAGCACTGAAATTAAAATGAACTATTATTTTTTATCTTGCTGTCTTTGTGCTATTGATTCTGTTTCAGTTTTACACCTATTTTTCTTCAAAAAGTCAACTACCTATTTCTCTTGTTCTATTTGGATGTTGTATTAACCCATAGTCATGCTGCTGATAAAGAAATACCTGAGACTGGGAAGAAAAAGAGGTTTAATTGGATTTACAGTTCCAGATGGCTGGGGAGCCCTTGGAATCATGGTGGAAGGTAAAAGGCACTTCTTACATGGTGGCAGCAAGAGAAAAGTGAGAAAGAAGCAAAAACAGAAATCTCTGATAAACCCATCAGATCTTGTGAGACGTATTCACTATCACGAGAATAGCTTGAGAAAGACAGGCCCCCATGATTCAATTACCTACCCGAGTTTCTCCCACAACACATGAGAATTCTGGGAGACACAATTCAAGTTGAGATTTGGGTGGGGACACAGCCAAACCATATTAGATGTCAACATGCTAATATATGTTATTATTAATTTTCTGCTCTATCAGTGGGATGAAAGAGTTCAATGTAAGTAAAAGCAATGACTATGTTATAGAAGGAAAATATGAGACCACTTACTTAGCTCTTCTTTCCAACAACATATCCCATCACAAACTCCTGCAATATGAAAATTCTGGTGATCTTTAAAATGGAGTATTAAAACTCCGTTACTTAAGGTAACCCAAGGAAAACTTTTGCTTCTTGCACCCCAAAGTTCTTAACCTATGCAATTTTTAATTCCAGAAAGATCATTTCTTGCTAGAGCTTTACTATTATTTTTATGAAACTTATAGACTTGCTGGGAAAGATTCTAACAGTAAAATTCTTCCTTAAATCATTAGTA
Organism: Rhinopithecus bieti; assembly: GCF_001698545.2. Lineage (NCBI taxonomy): Eukaryota > Metazoa > Chordata > Mammalia > Primates > Cercopithecidae > Rhinopithecus > Rhinopithecus bieti. Next base: position 2,022,391 of record NW_016804424.1, on the reverse strand, counting down.
ATACCTACATTTTATATGTATAAGATTAATGTTTGCCTTTAAAATTTAGTACTTAGTCTGATACTAGAAAATAATTCATGTTGTTTTTAACATTTCAAAAATAATCATCAAAACATTTCATATAACCTATGTCTTAGACTTCTCAAAATATTTGATTCTATAATTATACCTGGATAATACTTTGGGATATTAACTTATGTTTAATTCTTCTGCTTTTAATTTTTTTTTCCCTTCACTCCACTAAGATAGTTGGTTAGCTCTGTGCTTTAGTGCCTCAAAAGAGGTATGTGGTAAATCTGAACACAGTAGTAATTTATAAAATGTCCTGTAATTTGTCTTCTAATAATTTTAGTATATGACAAAGATAGGCAACTTAGGTGAAACAGGAAGAAGAAAGGGTTCCCTCAGGCTCAAAAGACATTCTCTTAGCTGTCAAGAGGAGAGAGTTATATATGCTCTGGAGTGATAGAAGCTGAGGTCCTATTTTCTGACAATGTTCTGGTGAAGACAGTAAGATCCCAGAAAGATACACTCCAAAAGACACCTCAGGCTGTAGTAACGGAAGCACCAATGATTCTGTCTCATATATTGTTATCATATCTTAAGGGCCACTGTATGAAGTCAGCAAGTCTCCCAGACCTGATGAACAGGCACAAATAAGTGAATGGAAGATTTTCACAGCCAAGTTGGTAAACTGTTGATTGATGAACACAGACTGCGACACACGACCCAATTGTTTTGATGCTGTGTGAGATCCAAGAACCTTGAACATGTTGTCAAGTGGAGGACTGGGTAGAAGTTCAAATAATAATTAAGGTTAATTATAATCTTAGGGACATAGAATAAACAGCAGAAGACAACTTGCTTTAAAAAATCAAGAAAATGCATTTTCCACATATCTTAGTTTGTGAACTGAGATTTTTACTTTGCAAACTTTCATGCACTAGTCACATTCATACCATAAAACATGACTCTATTTGCTATTACACTATTTTAAATTTTCAATTATTTAATAATCTTTTAGGAGGATAGTAGCATTTCAAATACTATTCACATTTTATCTTTTTATCCAGGTTCACAGGGAGATCACCACTTTAAAGATGAAATTTATGTCTTATTAAAAATAAGAGTATTGTTTTGTTACATAGTATGAGTTGCTGCAAAACCTAGGATTTAGACCTAAATTCATTAATTAATTCTATAAAAATGAGATCTTAAGAAATTTACACTTAAAGTGCCAAATAATTTCAAGGAGAATCTTAGATTCTTTTCTTGATTTCAAAGTGTCAACTGTTGATTGTCTCCCATATTCCTTTCCTCTCATGAGACCAAATGCTTCACAGGAGTGACCTTCTAATGTGGTAAATCAAGATCTAACTACCAATTACTAATTGTTATTGCAATTCTTGACCTGATCTCTAGAGCTAGAAATCAAGTCCTTGTCTCTGGAGTGTAACTAGATCTAATAGGCAGCCTCTGAGTTGACACAGAGAGAGCTTATTAGCAATTGAGTGACTTTCAAAGTGTTACCTTAATGAACACCATTGGATGTAATGTTTTGAAGCTCAAACTAGGTGAATGTACTTTCCTTTTCTCTGATGGTAGTTAAGTATAAAATTTCTCTTCCTTTATTTAGAGTGAAGAAGCATATTAGTAAAAAAAGTATAAGAAAGTTTTCCACTGGTACATTTTTAATAGCTTCAAGCTGTTAACAGTTACATTGGCCCTAGGTATGGGGTGGCACATGTTATGGTTAACTGATTAGTACAGAGTCTCTTGACATACAGACATTTTTCTGTTACTGGTATCAGCCATGAAAATGTATTTCCAAGCAATTAAGCCTTAACTCCTGCTGGTTTGGAAGCCATGAACCTTCAAATTCCCATTCAAATTATTCAACACCTACCACGGGTAGAAAAAAATACAACTTCATTAGTAAAAGCCACAAAGAAATCTATTGATAAGTTTTAAAATTTCTTTAACATGAGAAAATGCAAAACGTTCAGATTGTAAATTAGCCACACAACTTTAAAATGACCTCAGTTTCTTTTTTCATAACGCTAAGGATTTACTTTATGAGGTCTTAGGTTTAACAACATACTTCAAAAAGAATGTGGATAGCAAAATAAATATGTGAAAGGTTACATGTAGGGGAGCAGCGAGAAAGGGCAAAGAAAGCAGGATCATAACTGTGTGGTTTTCGCTCGTTTCCAGTTCTTATCTGAACTAGATATCAACTTTGGCCATTCTAAAATTAGAACAACTGGATATTGGACAAGTAGATTGAGTAATTGCCAAGTGATCCCCATTATGTTTATGAACAATATCTTCTTCTCTCTCTCACTCTCACAAAAGTTTCATAAGCCCTGAGGAGACATTTTTATAGAAGGTCTATTTTCTTATCTCTAAATGGAATAGAGCAGGAGAGCAATATAAGAAAGGAATGAAGAGGCATTCTCATCAGTAATAGTTTTGCATAATATTGGGGGTTGTTTTGTATACTTTATTCTAGAGGGTTGGATTATCATTTTCAGTGCCTTATGAATCAACTTGTTCCAATATCTCATAAGCAGAGTTGCCTCTACAAAGGTAGCATTATACTTTCAAAACGTTTATGATAATGAGAGCTAGACTTCACACATGTCAGTTAGTGGAAACTGGAGTATGTAACTTTACCAAACTATTTAAAGTGGAAAGCTCTGTTATGGCTCTGTTACTGATTTCCCTTGTATTTTGTTCATACTATACTTAAGAGTAGTTTACTATTTTCGTTCCAAATGTAAACTCAGAAAGTTTCCATTGTTAAAAGAAGTTAAATCTATCATCATAATACAAAGCTCTACATAGATAAGTGACCTTTTTTTTTTTATTATTTATTTTTGCCTCTGCAGCATATTATTAGGCAATCTAGGGAAATTCTGTTAAATATTCTCTCGTCTGGTTTTAACTTTGGATTTTTAATTGTTAGTTGTTCTAACAAGAATTAGATGTTATGTTTTGAGCTTTTCAGATGGAAGTTATTACATATATGCTACCAAATTATCTTGAGAACTTTGTGGGATTTAATGGGTCAATCTTTCTAGGGTAAGAAAGGACAATGAGCCAAGTAGAAGATCTAAGATGAAACAAACTACAACAATGGAATCATATCTGGAGAAGTAAATTTCTATTTCAAGTGTGTATTTTCAGCTCACTATCAGGAATTACATTATTACATCAGCATGAAGATAAACCTCACTAGTGAGTTAATTGATTGTTATTAGCATTCATCAGAGCAGATTTAGAAAGTGGCCAAGGTTTGTCATCCGTTGCCACTTTTCTTGTTATCGCTTTTATTCCTGCTCTTTTAAATGTTTTATAAAAATGTTTATTGAAATCTACCAATGATACTTTGTAGAATTTAATATAAAAAAGAAAGGAGGCCGGGGCGGTGGCTCAAGCCTGTAATCCCAGCACTTTGGGAGGCCGAGAGGGGCGGATCACGAGGTCAGGAGATCGAGACCATCCTGGCTAACACCGTGAAACCTCGTCTCTACTAAAAAATACAAAAACTAGCCCGGCGTGGTGGCGGGCGCCTGTAGTCCCAGCTACTGGGGAGGCTGAGCACGGGGAATGGCGTAAACCGGGGAGGCGGAGCTTGCAGTGAGCTGAGATCCGGCCACTGCACTCCAGCCTGGGCGGCAGAGCGAGACTCCGTCTCAAAAAAAAAAAAAAAAAAAAAAAAAGAATATTCTTCTCCAGGACTTTAAAGTCTCCTTGGGGAGGTTAAGAAGGTTTACTAAATTTTAAGTAATAGCAACCCACCAAATGGAAACCGTAAGTATGAGTAGTAAGAACAGTGAATACTTAAAAGAAGAACTAACTTATAAATCAGTTGTTGGGGTGCCAGTTCACCGGGCAAATGGGATTTGAGCTGTTTTTTGGATGGTGGATATAATTGCCCCCTCTGAGAATGCTTAAGTCTAAGGATGTAGGGGGGAGGTGGTAAGGAGCACATAAATTATTTGAGATACGTTTTTTACTCTAGTAATAAATGAGTAGTTCACTGAAGCCTGATTATGGCAGGAACTGAACACCAGTTTAAAGTATTTGACTTTATTCTTATAAACAAAGGAGAGCATTTAATTATTTTGAGCTTGGTCAAATATTATGGCTCACAAGATTAATCTTCTGGAGGACACATATGAAAGCAAAACTATGGTAGTAGGAAAGGCTATGAAAGTATTCTAGATACAAAGTAATAAGGCTCTGAACTAGAACAATGGCAGGGAGAATGGAAAAGATGAGATATTTGGAAGATGACTTATCTGAGAAGAGTCTACAATACTTAGTAATTGATTTTATAGAAGAGTTAGAGAAACTAGCCAACGTGATTTTAAATTTATGATTTTTTTGCAACTGAGGGAAAACTAATACCTGTGGAGATATAGAGGCCAGGAATGGTGGCTCACACTTGTAATCTCAGCACTTTGGGAGGCTGAGGCAGGTGAATCGCTTGAGCTCACAAGTTCAAGACCAGCCTGGGCTACATGGCAAAACCCCATCTGTACAAAAAAGACAAAAATTAGCCTAACACGGTGGTGCATGCCTGTAGTTCCAGCTACTGTGGAGGCTGAGGTGGGAAAATGACTTAAGCTGAGGAGGCGGAGGTTGCAGCGAGCTGAGATGGTGCCACTGCACTTCAGCCTGGGCAAGAGTCAGACCCTTGTCACAAAAAGAAAAAGAAAGAAAAGAAAAAACATTCATTATTAAATGTACATTGGCTCCAGAATACCAACCTAGAATGCCGTAGAAAGATATAAAACCATCCGTCATTGGGTGTGCTGTTAAAAACAGCATTTTTTTTTTTTTTTTAAAGCAAAATATCAAGGTAATGCTCCTGTAGGTGGTAGGTGTATGTCAAACGTATTGACAAACATTTCCATTTCATTATGGGAGGAATATTAGCCCTGTTCACTTGTGTGTCACCAGATGTGATAGCAAACCATACTCCATTTCCTTCTCAAATTATGGCAAATTCATTTGTACTCTCTGTCTCTCCATAGGTATTTCAAATTAGTTTGGAATCATTATCTTTAGTTGCCTGGAAGTACATATGCATGAAAAGAAAGTTTTATGTTGGTGAGACTTTTTTTAACCTGTTTTTACTATGAGACTTTTAGAAAGTAATATACCACCATCATTACTACAACAATAAAAACAGTAGAGTACAAATAGGAACACTTTTATTCTATGAAGGTCATCATGAAGTTGCATTTGAAATTTCAGAGAGAAGTAATGTATGAGAAACATTTTACAACTTCTTCCTATAGGTCACATCTCTTTTGGAAAGCGATCACAATATTACAAAGTGTCACGCAGAGATAACATTAAAAAACTGAATACAACAAAAAAAAGTTGCACAAGTTATTTTGTATACCTTACTCAATCTTTATACATTTCTTGGAAGCACCTTGTAGCCTTTATCATTCTTGAACCTCTTTGGAAAATTTTAAGGAAAAAACTGAGGTAAGTAGTAGAGGACGTATGACCAAGATACACCTGACTAGTCTAGTTTTTAAAGTAGCTTTAGTCATAAAACAAAATTATGTGATTGGTAAAGCAGCAATTTGTCCTTCAATTTTAAAAATCTAAGACAAATATATTATTTCAGTTGATGTCTTTTCAAAGTTCTACTGTAACCTAGGTTTTATATTTGCCTAGGGAGAGAATAGTTTTACTATGTACTAAGTAGTTCTCCAGAAAATAAAATAAATAAAACTCTCTGTTACACTATATGACATGAAATGAATATATACCCAATCACTCACTCATGGTTCTGGGAAGAAATACAAAAAAAAAAAAAAAAAAAAAAAAAAAAAAAACAGGAAAAAAATTCCCAATATTCATTCCTATAATCATCCCATTTAAAAATTTCATTAACAATAGTCAACTTTGGTACTCAGAATTTGAGACATAAAATACTTTGTTATAAAATAGATTATTTCTTGCTCTTTACATTTATGTTTACATATGGTACTGAGAAATTTCCGAGCTTCCTGGAATTTCTCTGAAGAATTTTAGATATTATAGTAAAATTTCAAGTTGCTAAAATGTCTGATAATAAAGCAAGCTTGAATTAAAAGGTAACAGACTAAACCATTTGAAAATTTCCATTTGGTTCATAATGCTTTATTTTCAAGGGTCATGTACACACTCTCTTTTTCCATGAATATTTAAATTTCCTTTATTTTCTAAAATGGCCTGAATAACCAAATTTCTCTAATAAGCTTTAGTGAGAAATAGCTAATGAAATCAGACAGTACACTGCTACACAATTGCTTAAGAGAAACATTTTTCTTGTTAAAACATCTATATTGAATTCTCTTTAATGTTTGAGAATTCTTGCCTCATTCTGTCAAACTACTCCACACTATTCTCATTATTTCTCAGAGCAACCCTATGAGACTTTAAAGTGGCAACCATTATAATTTTATTTCAGTAATGGGAGAAACTGAGGCAAAGAGAGTATAAGAGCATCACACAGTATGCCGGTGGCAGGCCTGGGAACAAAACAAGTATCTTTAATTTTCCTGCCAAAAGCATACTCTAAAACACTAAAGAAATTTCCTTTTTCTTAAAAAACAAAAAAAGGGGGAGTAGAGGGGAGACAAAAAAAAATCCTACAGTAGTAGAATATCACAATTGCTGGATGTTATTAGGCCTAATTAATGTTTCTGAAAAATGTCTCTGAGGTTCATTCTTTGCAAATAATACATTTATTATTTCACAACTTAGTTGAAAGTTCAAGAGCTTCGATGTAAAACAACTACAGAGCGATAGATGATGAGAGAAAGGCACATATAGAATGAATTCATTATCTTGAGCTACTTAGTCTTTAAGCTTCAATCTAGAAATTATCACTTTATATAATAATTGCATTATTTTCCCCAATCCCTCTCAAATACATGCACACACACACACACACACACACACACACACACAC
>NW_016804424.1:1992057-2014816 GCF_001698545.2 Rhinopithecus bieti | reverse complement strand
CAAAAAAAAAAAAAAAAAGAAAAATGAAGAAAACAGGACAAAAATTCCCAATATTCATTCCTATAATCATTCCATTTAAACATTTCATTAACAATAGTCAACTTTGGTACTCAGAATTTGAGACATAAAATACTTTGTTATAAAATAGATTATTTCTTGCTCTTTACATTTATGTTTACATATGGTACTGAGAAATTTCCGAGCTTCCTGGAATTTCTCTGAAGAATTTTAGATATTATAGTAAAATTTCAAGTTGCTAAAATGTCTGATAATAAAGCAAGCTTGAATTAAAAAGGTAACAGACTAAACCATTTGAAAATTTCCATTTGGTTCATAATGCTTTATTTTCAAGGGTCATGTACACACTCTCTTTTTCCATGAATATTTAAATTTCCTTTATTTTCTAAAATGGCCTGAATAACCAAATTTCTCTAATAAGCTTTAGTGAGAAATAGCTAATGAAATCAGACAGTACACTGCTACACAATTGCTTAAGAGAAACATTTTCTTGTTAAAACATCTATATTGAATTCTCTTTAATGTTTGAGAATTCTTGCCTCATTCTGTCAAACTACTCCACACTATTCTCATTATTTCTCAGAGCAACCCTATGAGACTTTAAAGTGGCAACCATTATAATTTTATTTCAGTAATGGGAGAAACTGAGGCAAAGAGAGTATAAGAGCATCACACAGTATGCCGGTGGCAGGCCTGGGAACAAAACAAGTATCTTTAATTTTCCTGCCAAAAGCATACTCTAAAACACTAAAGAAATTTCCTTTTCTTAAAAAACAAAAAAAGGGGAGTAGAGGGGAGACAAAAAAAAATCCTACAGTAGTAGAATATCACAATTGCTGGATGTTATTAGGCCTAATTAATGTTTCTGAAAATGTCTCTGAGGTTCATTCTTTGCAAATAATACATTTATTATTTCACAACTTAGTTGAAAGTTCAAGAGCTTCGATGTAAAACAACTACAGAGCGATAGATGATGAGAGAAAGGCACATATAGAATGAATTCATTATCTTGAGCTACTTAGTCTTTAAGCTTCAATCTAGAAATTATCACTTTATATAATAATTGCATTATTTTCCCCAATCCCTCTCAAATACATGCACACACACACACACACACACACACACACACACACCCCTAATTACTTTGCTTAAAACATATGGTAGTTGTCAACAATGAAGAGTTTTAAAATAAAAATTAAATCATTAATTTTGCTTGTTGCTTATGGACAAGCAGGAAGATGTCTTTGCAAACTGATTAACATATAGTAATGAATAAGCTTAATATAATTTCTATTTAAGTGAAAAATAAAATTTTTGAGGTGTACAGTTTGGGGTTAATGCTATATGTGACAATATTTCCAAAGATTGATCTTTAGTAAAGATATGTTAATAAAGCATTACTGGCTGCTCACTTAATAGAAGTTGCCTTGCCCTGCTGGGCATTAATAACATATGGATGATAAAAGAGTTCCTTTCTTCAGAGAGTAATTGCCTGTATTTCTCATATTTTCCAGAGCCGAAAGTCAAAATTCTCATAATTGATAAGCATATGGACTGCCGTCGCATACTGCAGAAACTCTCCATCAATAAACGTACACAATTCTTTTCAATTTCATTCTACTTCTTTATTTATGCAAAACTCAACATTGTTTCTTCAAAACATCTTGGTTTCATTTCCTCCTCCCTGAAAAGCAGTTACACTTTAATCAGCATCACTGAAGCATTTGTACTCCCTCACTCTTATTATTTCGTTATGAGGCTCTATTTTTGGCATATCAAATAATTATATTACTTACGAGCTTACTATTTTAATGTTTATCAAACATTTTATTATTATCTACGAAAACTGAAATATGATAGAATACATTATTTTTAGTTGAACTTTTAATATTCTTCATACAAATGTTAGCTGCATGTTGTGAGTAATGATATCACCAAATATGAATTCTTGGTGAGATTTCACATTCACTTTTAATTATTTTTGTTTACTTGTTTAACAATTAGAACTAATAACTAACAATTATTTTGTTTACTTGTTTAACAGTTAGAACTAATTTGCACTTAAATAATTCAGGTTATGAGAAAATTCAACATATAACTTAGAATTTAATTTGTACTTACATCAAGTTTTCTTTCTTACTTAATAGCAAAAACTTGTTTCCATAACCTTGTCTGTGATATTGTAGAGATTGTTCAAGCATCAGACAGGGGGTTATCCTCAATTACTTTCAGAGTCACTTTCAACCCTGATATTCTCTGATATCATGATACTATATATAGAATAATAATATAGACACCTTTTATAGATCCTCATAGATAGTTTTATGAAACTAATATTACTCAAACTAGAACTCCTTGGAATACCCGAAATTTTATCAAGTATTATTCCCAAAAAGTTATGTTGAGATTTAACCAAGATGATGATAATAATAATAATAATAATAATAATAATAATAATATATCACATGCATAATCATTGTTAAACAGAGAGAATAGCATAGGCACTGAACAATTCTGGGAAACCTCAGGCTGTGGACGTTTACACTGGTTTCTTTGATCAGTCACCCTTAATACATTAAACATCATTGCCCCAAACAAAATACCTAGCTTGACTGATATCCAGGGTTTATTTCCTTGTTTGCTGCAGGCAAACAAGCTTTCACCAAAGGAACTAACTTAGCTTCTTTGACTAGTGATTTCCATCTTTTTTCTTAAGTTTTTATTTCCATTGTTTTGAAATGGTGTGTAAATAGCTGATCCAAATCTGTATTCCCTTGACCCCTTTTCATGCCACAGTGATTTTTTTTATTGTGGTTAAAAAAACACACAGCATGAGAACTACCCTCTTAGCAAATTTTTAAGCGTGTAATAATCGTCAGCTATAAGCATCATATTGTACTGTAGATCTCTAGAACTGTTTTTTTTTTTTTTTTTTTTTTTTTTTTCTGCATGACTGAAACCTTATGCCCATTAAACTGCATCTCTTCCGTTTGACTTCCCCACTATTGGTTTCCCTTTTATGTTCTCTTCTTTACTTTTTTTCTTCCACTGTCATTTCCCGTTAGGTCTTTCAGTACTTTTTATGTCTTCGGTCTTCCAATGCTTATACACCACTGCTGCTGATTTGTTTAACATAATGAAGAAAACATAGTGTTATCATGTATTGTGAGATCCTTAGATATTAATGCACAAGTGGTCACAGCATCTTCTCATGTAGTAGGTACTTCTTTTACCTTCCAAACCCGATCCCTGCTATTGCCACCGTTATTCTATGAACGATTTCCCAAGCCTCGTTTCCCTGAATATTATTATGAAGTTCAAGGTTAATGTGTGAGAACAAAAACCAGAAGAGATGAAAGTCTATGATTTGCAACTGAAAAGAACAATTAGGAAGCACATCTAGAAACAGGGGAGAAATTGATCAGGAGTGCCAAAAGGTAAAGTGAACTTAGTAAACAGTAGAGTTTTTGAGATGTTTAGAGAGAGTCTTAAGACGGGAGTTAAAAATATTTTGTCATCAACTCATATTTGAATTTTTTCAAGAGAAACGAAAATAAAAATTCAAATTGCTTTCATTTAGTTTTGGTTGATAGACTATTGTCTAATGGATTTGAATAGGTGTCTAAATTTGGGGAACAATTATTTGGGATTTAACAAATAAGATAATTACTGTACACCATATATGTTTAAAGGAAGCAAAAACTTACTTTCACAATGACCACCAAACTGCTAGTAACCAGAGTGCAAGTTGATTTTTAAAAACAGATGTAATTTCACGCCTGTAATGTCGGCACTTTGGGAGGCCAAGACAGGCGGATCATGAGGTCAGGAGTTTGAGACCAGCCTGACCAACATGGTGAAACCCCGTTTCTACTAAAAAACACAAAAATTAGAAAGGCGTGATGGCATACGCCTGTAATCACAGCTACTAAGGAGGCTGAGGCAGGAGAATAGCTTGAACCCGGTAGGCCGAGGTTGCAGTGAGTTGAGATGCTGCCACTGCACTCCAGCCTGGCGACAGAGCAAGACTGCATCTCAAAAAGCAAAACAAAATAAAACGAAACAAAAACAAAACAGCCATAATGTTTCTTGGAATATGACAGCATTTTCAGAAGAAATTTCAGAAATTTGAATAAAATCAACATTAGTTTTTAACTCATCCTCAATAGACCCTCACCTTCATAGAAGGTAGATCCTACTGGATGTGTTGCACGACTTTTCCTTAGTTCAGCTAAAGCAGGGTTCTTGTCCATCCCACGGCCACGAAGATTTAGGCTCACAGACAGTTGCAGAGGGTGTGTAAAGCAGGATTTTATTGGGTGAAAAAGAAAAAGAAAAAAAAGCAGGATTTTATTGGGTAAGCAGGAAATCTCTGCAAGGCTAGAGTCCCATGCTCCAGTGCTTCCAACCCTCAGCTTGAATCCCAAGTTCCACACAGGAAGAGGAGGGGCCAGGCTCTGCCCTGCTGCAAATGTCATGGAACCTTCCTGAGGCTCCACCTCAGTGGACAGGCTGGAAGGAGTTTCTCCAGGGACGCCCACCCATCTAGCTGTCTCATTCGCCCCTCTGAAGGAGTACATCTAACTGCCATTAGCATAAGGATACAGCCTAAGACCAATCTTAACTGCTTCCTGCTGTCAGGGAGTGTTTTGGGGAAACAACAGTCAGAGCTCTTTCAGAGGCCGATCTAAGAGTTCCCAGCAGAAGGGGCCATCGTCAGAAGCTCCGGTTGCATGACTGGAGTTTGAAGACCTGAAGGCAAGAACAGACGGGGTTATTAGGAAACATGTATCAAAACGAAACAAGCACAGGGGCAAGGACAACTCAAAAATTCTGAAGCCCTTTACCAGTTTGCACTGGGAGAGGGAGGCCAAAAGCCCAACTGGTTAAAAAAACTTTACCTTTTTGAAGGCATGTCAGGCTTCTGGGTTCCTTTCCCCTGAGCCCTATCCTAAGCCAACCAGTTTAAGGTTTGCGAAATTAACTCTTACCAGTTTGGAAGATGCATCTGAGGGGGGTATCCCATAGTACTGAGACAGTTACCTATTAGTGAAGAGAGAATAGAGGAGGAGAAAGGAATACAAAAAAAGTCATTTTTTTCAAAGGAGTTCCATGGGTTCAGGATGCATTCGAAAAGGGTACAGACTGAAGATGAGAAAGAGGGGAGCAGGCATCCCTGATTCCCTTCTCTTCCTAGCAGATACCGGGGGTGAGGGGGAGAGAGAAGAGCGTCCTCCTTCCCTCTTCTGTCCTTGCATCCCCGAGTTCCGTCCACCTTGGCAGGTGCCATCATAGGTGTCAAAGCGACTTGCACCCATGAAGCAGGGGGGGCTAGATAATAGGAATCATCTGTTCTCACCTTTGTCTCTTTCCCACCTACTGTCAGTAGCCTAAGAGTTCCCTAGACCTCGTTTATGCCATCGATATTAATGTGGTCTTCATTTGTGAAACAGGAGGCTTGGGGTTGGCTTCATCGGCAGTGCTGAGCTGTGCCTTTTAACCTCTGTCGTCACCTGTGTTGTGCCTTTTAATCCTGTCGTCATTTGCCTCTGGATCCCTCAGATCCAGTTTTCCTTCCTAGGGCTTTGACCTGAAGTGTGGAATTGAGTTTGGGACAAAAATGTGTCCTGAGGGTTTACATGGACTCATTATAAGCTGAATGCTAAAGTGAAACTGTGGAACTGAGTCCTCCTCCACCAAGGAAGAGGAAGGAATGTCTTGTGACACATCCAGAAAACTGCTAGCTAGAGTTATGCTTGCTAGAATTCTGGTGCATGGTGCTTGGCTTTGGTTGGTTCCCTTGGTTTTACATTCCCAGAAAGGAAACCTCCGGGTGATGGGCACTGTATTTATTTCCTATTTATTCTATCACCTGGCAGGATTTGCAGGATAATTGCTCAGAACTAGAGTACTGCCCAGACCAGCTCAGTCAGGGAGACCCTAACCCAGCGACGCTAGCGGAATTAAAGACACACACACAGAAATATAGAGGTGTGAAGTGGGGAATCAGGGGTCTCACAGCCTTCAGAGCTGAAAGCCCCAAACAGAGATTTACCCACATATTTATTAACAGCAAACCAGTCAGTAGCATTGTTTCTATAGATATTAAATTAACTAAAAGTATCCCAGGTAAACCAAGGGATGGGCCGAATTAATTGCAGCAGGAACATGCCCTTAACACACAGATCGCTCAGGCTTTTGTTTGTGGCTTAAGAATGCCTTTAAGTGGTTTTCCGCCCTGGGCTGGCCAGGTGTTCCTTGCCCTCATTCCCTTAAACCCACAGCCTTCCAGCGTGGGCGTTACTGCCATTATGGACATGTTATGTTGCTGCAGAGATTTTATTTCTGGCCAGTCTTGGGGACAGTTTATGGCCAGACTTTGGGGGGCTTGCTCCCAACGGAGTAGATTTCTACATTACCCATCTCTTTTGTTCTTTCTGAGCTGCAGCCAGGGATTGCTGGTTGGTTCACAGAATCAAGCAGGGTTACTCTAAAATGTAGATGAAAACTTAAAAACAACCTGTGAGTTTAGAATTTAATGACAAAGATATAAGTTTTGAACATAATTTCTCTCTCTCCAGTCCTCACATCTGTTAAAAAATAAATCATTGTAGGACTGAGTTGTTTGGAAAACAGACTTTAGTTTTGTACTTGACCTGATTATTTGCATAAAGTGCAGCAAAAATAATGGTTTCTACATAGGCCTTTTGGATTGGCTTTGACGGAATTCTGTTCCACAAGGAGTCTCAAATAAGACCTTTTAAAGCTGAGCCCAGCCATGGGTTAGTATCCTCAAACACCTGTGAGTTGGGTAATCCTCTCCTCTTAAGGTCCCAAGATAAACATGGAGGTCCTAGATCTGTTAGAAAGTGACATTCTTTACTAAATACAGGTCAGGAACCCTCTACAGGGACTGTATAGGCAAAGGTATGAGGCCAGTTTGCCCACTGGCGTTTTATTGACTTTGCAAGTAGAGATTGACTCCTTAAAGGGAAGCATATCCTTGCAGTCAAAGCCTTGGTAAAATTACCAGATTCTCCAATTGTGTCCTGTAGCAAAAGAAAAATGAATTCTTCTTGCACTGATGCAAACAACTATATTGCCATAAGTTAAGAATACTCACAGTTTCCAAATTTTAGAGGAACCAGGAAGAAAAAAAGCAAACATGCTCCAAATTTTGATCCCAAGAGTAAAACTTACCTAATTATTAAAGTCCATAAATAGTTTAAATAAATAGCTTAACTAAATAGTTTAAATTTCCTTGACTCTGAAAAACAAACAAATAAAAGATCAGCAATATTCCAAGCAAAGGTTAAAAAGGTTGCTTCAGTTTTCTGAGTTCAGTCCATTTGGTTAACACTTGTTTTGCTTGATATTCATGGACATTTTAGCTCTTCATGAGTCCTGTACATTTTCCTTTAACATCACAGTCTCCAGAAGCCTGTATTTGGGAGAACCTGTTTGAGCCCTACAGCTTATTATAAACCATATTCTTGAAAAGGATTAACATAATATAACAATTTTCTGTGAATAGCAAAATATCCAGGTTAGTTACAGTTAGAAACACAGTTGAGAAAGAAGTTTGGTTATCTCTGTGGTTTACAATAACTTAAACATAACAACCTTAATTACGATTGATAGCATATACTCAGACATTAGAATTTGAAACATCCCATAAGTTTTGGAACATACATTAGCATTATTCACCAAGATATAACCTAAAGAAGATTGAGCATCATGTTGGCAATCCCATGTACCTAAATATGTGAAATAATCCTGTTTACTTCTCCTTTCTGGACATTTCAGGGACCCTATGAAGTATTCGAAAAGCCAGGTGCCAGGGAAGACAATTTTGAAACTGAAGTTTGATTTGGGGAAGGCTGTCAAATACGTTCGATAAACACTTGATATTATGAAATAGAAATCCAGATTACCATAAGTTATTTATTTTGCCAAAATGATGACTCGGAAATTTTAAAGAAGCAGAAAGCTTTTATAATCCTTTACAAATTGTGTGAAAGAGCAGATTAGCACCTTAAGAAAACTTCGTTATGCTTTTATTTCAGTGCTCAATTTACAGAAAAACCATATAATACTTTTTTTGAATTTAGTTAGTATGTTCACATAGATAACCTCTTCTGCAAGATGAATTTCCACAATTCTTCCACTGCTTCTTTGAACTTTCAGCTTTTTCCTAATTTAACTCAAAACAATCCTTTAACCCCAGCAAAAGTTTACATTTCTGTGCCTTCTTATAACTTTTTACTAAAAAACACACTTTACTGTTCTTACACACCTTTCAGGGAAATCTATTTCTAGTAGTTTCATTTAACTCCTAGCAATTTTTAACTTTAAGGAAAACTTGGTAAGTTGTTTAAGTTGTGTGATAAGTGCAGCCAAGGTTTGCCTTCTTAATTAAGGGCGTGGTCAGTTCCATATGGCCCCAGGCCCTAGCAATTGTGAAGCTCGCAAGTGAAATAGTTCTCAAAACCCTAAAAGCAGTTTGCGCCCTCAAGACACTTAGCAAACCTTGTATCTGACCTGCATTTTACTAATAATCTTTAAGGCTTTTTTTATTTCTTAAAGATTAAAGTCACATGAACTGAAAGGTTCCACAGCTTTTAACTTCCCTTTAAAAAATATTAGATCCAAGTGCTTGTCTTTCTTTAGGCCAAATTAATTAGAGCTCTTTTGACAGACATTACATACAGTATACACATAGACAGGCAGAGGAAAACCCAGTCGCTGGGTAGGACCCTTGAAGACACAGGGCTAGGAAAATGTGCAGATATGGAGTCTGAGAGGGCTCATCCCCTAAGGTAAGGTTGCCCAACAAAGCCTTGCCAAGGGTTACCACCCATGACCTCAGGATGTAAAACAAGATGGAGGCTTGATTTCACAACCAAAACTTTGCAGAGCGTACAAACAGTGATAGTTGCTGGGGAGAGCTGGCCTAGTAAAACATCTTATAAAGGGGGAAGAAAAAAATTGTAAAAGCTCCTGACAAGGTGGAGAAGGGGAAAGGGAAAAAAAAAAAGTTTAAAAATGCCTGGGGAAGAACCTCTAATTCTTAGGCAAGTGGTTCCTCCACCAGGAGAAAAGTTGAATTATTGTTCAGTGGAGCTGAACCTCTTGGTGGGAGAAAGGGAACCCCTTGGTGGGAGAAAGGGAAGGTTGTGGCAGTGCCTGGCTGGGAACCAGCCACCTGGCTGTGCAGGATTCTTGGGCCATGCATCCCAGCCCTAGGCAGGGAGGGAGAAACTACTGCTCACAGGTGGGTCCCGAAAAAGGAAGGAAAAGGCCATGAAAAGGCCAAGCAGCGACGGGAGTTGGGGGCATGGTTTCCCCCACCCTCAGAAGTCCGAGGGTGAAAAGGCTCAGAAGCCACAGTGAGAGGTTTTGAGTCCCCATTTCACTCACCACTTCTCAAACCCCGACGCTGTGCACCAAAAATGTTGCAGGAATTTTCCTTAGTTCAGCTAAATGCGGAGTTCTTGTCAGTCCCATGGCCATGAAAATTTAGGCTTGCAGACTATTAGAGAGGGTGAATAAAGCAGAGATTTTTTTGGATGAAAAAGAAGAAAAGGGGGAAACAGGGAGTCTCCGTAAATCAAAATAACTGTAGCTTTTCTCACAGTTCTTGAATTAACTTCATTGATACATGAGGCAGCCCTAGTAAACTACCTATCCTTTGATTATTAATAGCTTCTTCCTTGCTAACAATATTCCATTATTGTTCTACATAGCATATGTCCATGCCTGGGTGAAATGGTCTAAACAAAAATGACAATCACATTACCAATTTGTTAACTTTGCTGTCTATTTTACCAAGTATCTCTAAAGAGGGCTAATGGCATATTTTTCTGTGACGCTCACAGCTTGAATCCCAGGCCGCACACAGGAAGAGGAGGGGCCAGGCTCCTCCCTGCTGCAAAAGTCATGAACTTCCCGGGGCTCTGTTATGCCCAGACCATTTGTTCCCCGAAGAAGACCCCCAGAATCCAGAGTCAAAGCCAAGCGGCAAGGATCTTTAATGCAAGTTCGAACTTGGTCCCTCCGTTCTACAATATACAAGAGGGCCCTGAATGATGGTAATTAGAGCAGGACAGAGACTTTCACAACGTTTGTCCTTACAATGTCTGGAGTCTATAGATAACCTAATCGGTTAGGTCCGGGGTCGGTCTTTAACTAGGCTCAGGGCGCCGCCCGGGCTGCTTGCCTGTGGACTTCATTTCTGCCTTTTAGTTTTTTTCATTTGATCTCTTTCAGCTCCACCTCAGTGGGCAGGCTGGTTGGAGTTTCTCCAGGGACCCCCTGCCACCTGGCTGGCTGAGATGTACAGAGTTCAAAGTTGGATGCTTTTTACCACATTTCTTCAGAAAGCGGATACATTGAGTACTTACCTATTACTGTAGGACGACTGACTAATTTCAGCCAGAAGGTGGTAATAATGCAGTCACAACATTAAGAAAGAAAGACGTTCTGGGAAGAGAAAATGAAAGGTCACTAGTAGGCCTGTGACATTCACCAACATTTTATTCTTCTTTCATGTACATGTACACACACACACACACACACACACAGAGCAGACTTCTTTAAATTGTCTAATTATTTAATCTGTATTGAAAGGGGAAAGGTTCCCTTGTCCCCCTCGCAGGGCATGTGATGGAGGGTGTGACTCGCTTCTTCGGTGCCCCATTGCTCAGACCTCTAGGTGAAGATACAGATGAGCAGGCTGTGGGGCTCCAAACCCACGGCAATGTCTAGGGTTGAATGTTTATAGCTAAAGCCCAGTGGGCATGTGTTACACGTGCTGTTTTAGTTTAGCCGTCCATAGGTGATTTGTATTAGCTCAATTAGACCCCTGCCTTATCGCAAGGACAGAGGGCTTTCTGTATCATGAGGTTCTTGCCTTGGTATAACAAAAGAATCAGATCACACATGGGCTTGGAGAATGAGTGCGAGGATTTATTGAGTGGAAGGAGCTCTCAGGAGATGGGGAGCCAGAGGGGAGATGGTTTCCCCTTGAGTCAGGCTGCTAGGCAGCCCTGGCTCTCCTCCAACTGACCTGCCAAACTCAAACTCATTCCGCTAGTCAGTGGCCTGTCTGCCAGGATGCTGGCGTCTGTCGTATGGTCTTCCACAGGTGTGCACCTCTCAACATCCTCTCAATGTCCAGCCGCTTGTATGGCTGCCTGCTAGGGTCTCGGGGTTTTGTATGCTAGACACAGGATGGGAGCCTAGCAGGCCAGGGTGGCCTTGAGAAATGCAACATTTGGGCGTGAAGGCAGGAGTGCCTCTCCTAACCTAGGTCCGTGGGCACAGGCCAGGGGTGGAGCATCACACCATTGCCTTCCCAGCACTTCCCTTCTCCCCTTCCATATCAATATTACTCAACTCCACATCTGGTCTGTATCTTTCCCCACAGTTCTTGAATTAACTTCATTGATATATGTGGCAGGACTTGTAAACTACCTATCCTTTGAGTATTAATAACGTCTTCCCTGCTAACAAGATTCCATTATTGTTCTATACAGCTTATGTCCATGCCTAAGTAAAGTGGTCTAAACCAAAATGACAATCACATTACCAGTTTGTCAACTTTGCTGTCTATTTTCCCAAGTATTTCTAAAGAGGGGTAAATGGCATATTTTTCCATGAAGCTTTTACTTTACTAATAAAAGGGGATGGTTGCTGCTGGCACTGAGCTTCCTAATATAATTCTATATTAAATCTAGATACGACAATGTGCTGTCTGACAATAGAGCACTCATTTCACAACCACAAGGTGACAAGCGTGAGAAAGCCAATGAATTAATGACAGTCTAGCAGAAAAATAGAAAGGGCTTGGTTCCTTGATTGTATCTGTGATCAGTCAAAGTAATGCTAAGACCTACCTACTTCTACAATTTTTACTATGTGAGAAACATGAACTCCAATTTATTTCATCTACCCTTTTGGGAGTTTGTGTAACATGCAGTTGAAAACACTATTAACTTATACATTATAGCTTGTAGAATAACCGTCAAAGTCTCAGATCAAAGATTAGATGAAATATGAAACTATAATCTGGAATATGTTGTAATGGCTTTTTAAAAATTATTTACATGGTGAAGTAGATATTTTATTCTGAAATAACAGATAAGTATATTAATACTTTAAGGAGTTAGTTAATTTTGCATATATATCCAAAAAAAAAAAAAGACAAATCACATTCTTTCCGTGCCATTTTAACTCTACCATTTTTTCTATATGCAATTAGAAATACTGACCGAATACTTCATTGATTGTTTTGTTTGCAAAGAAACGGTGTTAGGTATAAAATTCTACAAACCCTTAAAGCTACACAAGGAGAAATATTAGACTGTGACCTCCTTGAAAGCAGTCACTGGATTATACCTAGTTACTTGAAACAACACAAATTTATTATTTTACATTCCTGGAAGTCAAAAGTCCAAAGGAAGACTGACTGAGTGGAAACCAAAGTGTCAGCAGAGATATTTTCTTCTGTAGTCTCTGATGGGAGAATCCATTTATTTGCCTTTTGCAGTTTCTTGAGACTGTTTGCATTCCTTGGTTCATGATCACTGTCTTGATCACTCCAATCTCTTGCTTTCATCATCGTGTCTCCTACTACTAACTCCAATTCTCCTGCTTTCCTTTCATAAGAACACTGGTGATTACATTGAGCCCAGGAAAATAATCCAGGATAATCTTCCCATCTCAAAATCCTGAATTTGATAACATCTGAAAAGGCTCTTCCACCAAGTAAAGTAACATAGTCATAGGTTCTGGGGATTAAGATTTGAACGTCTTTGGAGGATCTTTATTCAGCCTAGCACAAATAGATAAGGGCACAAATGAGTATAAAAGTAAATTAATACTGTGAGATAAAATGACCCTATTCATAGTACATTGACATAATAGCCTCTTCTGTTTATTAACATATGACTTTAATTCAACTCTTGCTCTTCACTATGCCGTATGATCTCACTAAGGTAGTGAGAGGCTGAGATACTGAAATGAAGGTCCTGCTGACTTTAAGCTCATGCATGAACTGTAATGGATTTCTTGTACATGGAATATAGTCTGAGATTATCCAGTGTGATGCCATCCGGTCTTAGTTCTCTACCCTTCAATTGAAATATTTAGATCATTGACATTATTGTAATAATTAATTTTAGGTGAGTTAAATCTTTCTATTTTCTACTCTTTCTTTTTTCATCTCTTCCTGCTTTTTGAGTTTTATTTTTGTGATATTTTATATATATACATATATGATATAATATAGATATACAGATATATATGTTTTCATCTACAGTTCCTGGCTTATAACTCCTGTAGCCCTTGTTACCACCTAGGTGACTAAAACAGTGAGCATATCTTTTGTTAAAGTATTTGTCCTTTTGTCATTGGTACCTGAAGCAGATCTGGAACAGCTTCAGAATGATAAAGATGAAAGACAGTATTTTGTTATAATGTCAGGATGCTTTAGACCTCAGAAGCAAATCTCCTGCTCTCCTTTCACCTGCTACTTTTTCTTCCCAAGGCAGATCGTAGAAACTAAAAGTGTTTTCTGATCTTCTCCTGCCTTTCTGTCTTGGAGCTGACCATAAAGAAATTCTCTGACCTACTTTGTCTGACTGTAGGTCATAAGATTTCAGATACAATTTCAGAAGGGGTTCTTCCTCATACCCAGGAGGAAGGAATACTACACAGAGAGACTGAGAAGTGTCTGAACAGACAAGACTTGTTAAGTTCCTTCACTCCATCTATCAGTATTAGATCATACTCTTTTGGTCCAATCACATTTCTACATGGTTGTCCATGATTCAATTATGCTTATCCAATGATGAAGTCTCCATAAAACTTTCAAGAGGACTGGTTGAGAGAGTTTACCAAAAGCTAAACACGTGGAAATTTTTCGAGAGTGGCAACCCCGGAGAGCACACGGAAGTTTCGTGGCCCTTTCCCCATACCTAGTCCTACATATCTCTTCATCTATATCTTTTGATATATCATAAAGATTTCTTATCCTAATGCCTCAAAATGGAGTCACTCACATCAAGTAGCATTGAGCTTACAGTGAAGTTCTTTCCCCCCTCAAAGCAATAAACATATATGTAATAGATTGAGGTGATAAGATGCACCTGCTATTGCCTGTATGACCTGAGATCTGAAACAAACGGACAGAAAGTGAAAGGTGGTTGAGAAAATGAAAATGCACATATCTGTGGAAGATCACAAAAACAACACGGACCCCATCTTATTTGACACACCTTCAGAGGCTCTACTGGTGAGAACTCTAAGGCCTTCTCCTGACTTGGTAGCTGCTGCAGGAGGCTCTTCCTGAAAGAAGTAGTAACTCCCCACCTCAAGATTATGTCTCCAAGGTATGAACCCATCTTGTCAAAGATGTTTGAATAGACTTTAAAAAATTATATTGTCTCCTTCTGAAATAGCAGGTTTAATTTCTGTCCAGTATAATAAAGATAATATTTTCTTCCAGGGCAAAATCGGGGCAGGATTTCTTACAACCCATTATGAAAGATTGAGATTTCTTTACTTTTGGGTGGCTGGTTTTTAATACAGACACACTGGGTATGCAGCTTCTATCTAGTCCCATCAGTATCACCCCTGAGGGACTGGAGAGGCAGAGGAAATATGTGTGAACGTGAAAGTCATGCTACTTGCTTTATCGTTGTGAATAAATTATTTGCCTCTTACTGAGTAGTCTCATATTTTCTGCCAGTTTACAGGAAACTGTGGCAAACTAACCTGTTAATTTGAAAACAGGGTAAAATGGCAGGCACTCACAGTGCAGTTTTCTTATGTTGCCATGTATATACCCAATTCATTATTTCCAGTGGTTGCATAATAGCTCATGGTGTACCTCCCCTACATTTCACTCCTTAAGTTTCTCAGTAATGAACACCCAGGTCTTTTTTCAATTCCTTGACAAATAACACTGTATTAACAACTTTGTATATGTCTCTTTATGAATTTGTGAGAGAATAATTGCTTGTCTGATGAGGGATGTAACCTATCTAAGAGTAGGACTGCTATAAATATACACACACTTAATTTGTGTACTGGTGCCAGATTGTTCTCCAGAAGGGCTGCATCAATCCATACAACCACCTGCAATTCATGTACATATCACTTTTGTATTGTTTTGTTTTCAATTTTTTGCCAATATAACAACAGTAAAGCTATATATCATTTTAGCTTCAATTTGCATTTCTTATTACTAATGAAAATTATGCTGATACATTTGAGCATCTCTTCATCTGTTTCTTAGGTTTTCAAGTTGACTCTGTAAATTGCCTAGACACATATTTTTCTCATGTTCTCGTAAATTTTTCTCTCCTCTGCTTTGAACTTTTAGAAATTTAAACTATGTTTTGGGTATTAATATCTTATATGTTCTAAAATTTTCAAATATCTTAGAATCACTAAACTGTCTGCTGTTCATATCCTTAATTTTAGATTTATGATATTGATTGACATAAAATTAATAATTTTGCTTTCTGGACCTACCAACCAAAACAAAACAAAACAACCCAGACCAGATGGATTCACAGCCAAAATCTACCAGACATGTAAAGAAGAACTAGTACCAATCCTACTGAAATTATTCCAAAAAATTGAGAAGGAGGTACTCCTCCTTACTCATTCTACAAATCTATCATGATTCTGATATGAAAATTTATCAAAGAAACAATGAAAAAAGAGAACTTCAGGTCAATATCCTTGATGAACATAGATGCAAACATTGTCAACAAAATACTAGCAAACTAAAGCCAGCAAACACCAAAAAGTTAATTCACCACAATCAAGTAGGTTTTATTCCTAAGATTCAAGGTTGGTTCAACATATGCAAATCAATAAATGTGACTCACCACATAAACAGAATTAAAAACAAAAAACATCCAGTCATCTCAATAGATGCAGAAAAGGCTTTCAATAAAATTCAACATCTCTGCATGGTAAAAGCCCTCAATAAATTAGGCATCAAAGCAACATACTTTGAAATAATGAGACATCTATGATAATCTCATAGCCAACATCATACTGATGAGGGAAAGCTGGAAGCATGCCTCTTGAGAACTGGAACAAGACAAGGATGCCCACTTTCACCACTCCTATTCAACAGCGTGCTGAAAGTCCTAGCCAGAGCAGTCTGGCAAGAGAAAGAAATAAAAGGCACCCAAAAAAGAAAAGAGAAAATCAAATTATCTCTCACAGTTGATAGGATAGTATACATAAAAAGCCTTAACAACTCCACCAAAAGACACCTAGAACTGATAAATGACTTCAGTAAAATTTCAGGATACAAAATTAATGTATAAAATTAAAAGCATTTCCATAAACCACTAACATTTACACTGAGCACCAGATCAAGAACATAATCCAAACAGCCACAAAAAGAATAAAATGCCTACAACTACAGCTAACTAAGGAGGTGAAAGATCTCTACAACAAACACTACAAAACAATGCTGAGAAATCAGAGACAACATAAACAAACAGCAAAATATTCCATGTTCATGGATAGGAAGAATCAATATTGTTAAAATGGCCATACTGCCCAAAGCAACTTACAGATTCAATGCTATTTCTATCAAACTACCAATGTCATTTTTCACATATTTAGAAAAAACTATTCTAAAATTTATAGAGAAGCAAAAAAGAGCCCAAATAAAGAAATCTTAAGCAAAAATAGCAAAGCTGGGGGCATCACACTACCCAATTTTAAACTATGCTGTAAGACTGCAGTAACCAAAGCAGCATGGTACTGGTACAAATATAGACACAGAGACTAATTAAACAGGATAGAAGATCCAGAAAAAAAAAAAAAAGCTGCACACTTATAGCCATCTGATCAAAGTCAACAATAACAAACAATGGGGAAAGGACTCATTATTCAATAAATGGTGCTAAGCTAAGTGCAGAAGATTGAAACCTGGCTCCTACCTTTCACCATATACAGAAATTAACTCAAGATAGAATAAAGACTTAAATGAAGACCTACAACTATAAAAATCCTAGAAGAAAATGTAGGAAATACCATTCTGGGCATCAGCCTTGACAAAAAAAAGTATGACTAAGTCCCTAAAAGCAATTGCAACTGAAAGAAAAATTGAAAAGTGGGATCTGATTAAACTAAAGCACTTCTGCTCAGCAAAAGAAACTATTAACAGAGTGATAGACAAACTATGGAATGAGTGAAGATATTTTCAAGCTATGCATCTAATAAAGGTCTAATACTCAGAATCTGGAAGAAAATTAAACAAGTCAACAAGAAAAATGCAGATAACCCCATTAAAAATGTGCAAAGGACATGAACAGACACTTGCCAAAGAATACAAACTCAGGGCCAACAAAAATATAAAATAGTGCTTAACATCAGTAGTAATTACAAAAATGCAAATCAAAACCACAATGAAATACTATCTCACTCCAGTCAGAATGACTACTATTAAAAAGTCAAAAAATATGCTGGCAACATTGAAGAGAAAAAGGAATGCTTATACAGTGTTAATAAGTATGTAAATTAGTTCAGCCACTGTGGAAAGCAGTTTGAAAATTTCTCAAGGAACTGAAAAAAGAACTATCATTTGACCCAGGGATTTCATTCCTAAGTATAGCCCCAAAAGAAAATAAATCATTCCACCAAAAGACAAATGCACTCATATGTTCATTGCGGCACTGTTCACAATAGCAAAAACAAGGAATCAACCTAGATGCTCATCAATGGTGGACTGGTTAAAAAAAAAATATGATAAATATATACCATGAAATACTAAGTAGCCATAAAAATAAAACAAAGTCATGTCTGTTGCAACAACATGGATGCAGCTGTAGGCTATTATCTTAAGCAAATTACCACAAGAACAGAAAACTAAATACAGCATCTTTTCACTTATAATTGGGAGCTAGACATTGAGTACATAGGGATACAAAGAAGAGAATATACAGTGGGGACTACTAGATGGGGGAGGGTGGAAGGAGGGAGAGGGTTGAAAAACTGTGGGGTATATGCTCACTATCTGAGTGACAGAACCATTAGTACATCAAACCCCGGTGACACACAATTTACCATTGTATCAAACCTGCACATGAACCTAAAATAAAGTTGAAAGCATAATAATAATAATAATGTTGCCTTCTGGTTTTGCTTTTGATATTTGAAACATTCTATCCTTAACTTTAAGTCATAAAGATTTTTAAATATAATTCTACATGCATCCCTTAGACTGTAGCTTCTTCTGCAGATTGTACTATTTGCTCCATAATGTGCATTCAAATTTCTGTAAGTGAAAATTAGACTGGGCATGGTGGCTCATATCTGTAATCCCAGTATTTGGGAGGCCAATGTGGGAGGATCACTTGAGACCAGAAGTTCAAGAAAACATTGGGCAACATAACAAGACCCTGTCTCTATTTCTTTTTTAAATTTAAAAACAAAAGAGAAAATTAAATTGTTCAAGTTTACTCCTGTGTAGGTACAGTTTTGGTGACAGGTCATTCTTCAGTGCACTTTTGTTCTTAGTATATTAATATTATGATCTCAGTATTTTAACAAATAATGTGTGCAAATACCTAGCTTCAACTTATTCCTACATTTATTTGTTTAGAAATCATCCTTAGTTTATTTGACTTGGTAAATATATTAGACACAAATTTGTCTCTTTCCTATCAAGTAAGGCAAAGTCATTTTTGACTGAATATTTCTATGGACATATCATAATTGATGACTCAATGAATGTATTACAAAAGATCCTAAGATTTTTCTGGAAACCTTTTCATGAAGCCTTGGCTTCAGACTGTAGGTAAAATTCCTAAGGTCTCCCTTCAACCATGAGCAAGTAGACTATGCCAAGTCTGGGGCAATGCAGATAGTATCAGTATTGGTTTACACAACTTTGTTACAGGATTACTACATGCAATGGTTCGGTTTGCCTTTGTCTCTTGGTGTTCTAAAATTTTTGTCAAATGTAATCAAAAGTATCAAATTATAAACTGTTACAATAGGGAGGCACCCCATTTCTTTAAAACCCTAACCTGGTCACATTTTCATACGCTGCTAGAAAACACATTAAAGATCTTTCTTCTCTGAATATGTCCCCTCATTTAATAACTCTGCCTAGAATGTACTTGGCCTATATTATCCTTTGGATCTAACTTAAATGTCACTTTTCACCTAGGCAGAATTTTTCAGGGGGCTGGAAGTCAGGGAGAATACTGCAATATCAGTTATTAGATTGCACAAGCCTATATCTTGAAATGATTATTAGTCCCTAATAACAAGAACCATTCCTTAAAAGGAAAAAACAAAACACATTCAATTGACTTGAAATAGACAAGGAATAGTATTCTACAACAACTGCTTGGGTTGGATCTCTGTTCTCCTTTGGTTTGGTCAATTCCTATACTAGCAGCCATTCCCTCTTGCAAGAAGAACTAGGGAACCAGAGAGAAATGTGATTCCCTTAAACCATTTCCATTTACTTGAATTGTAGTACTATCACCTATAGTAAAGACTGGCTATTTAATAGAAATGAACTAACAATATGCTCCCATTCTGTAGGTTGCCTGTCCACAATGAGATACCATCTCATGCCAGTTAGAATGGCAATCATTAAAAAGTCAGGAAACAACAGGTGCTGGAGAGGATGTGGAGAAATAGGAACAATTTTACACTATTGGTGGGATTGTAAACTAGTTCAACCATTGTGGAAAACAGTATGGCCATTTCTCAAGGATGTAGAACTAGAAATACCATATTACCCAACCATCCCATTACTGGGTATATACCCAAAGGATTTAAATCTGTGCTGCTATAAAGACACATGCGAACACGTATGTTTATTGCAGCATGTATCACAATAGCAAAAGACCTTGGAATCAACCCACAATGTCCCATCAGCGACAGACTGATTAAGAAAATGTGGCAGTATATACCACCATGGAAGTACTATGCAGCCATAAAAAAGGATGAGTTTTGTGTCCTTTGTACGGGACATGGATTGCAGCTGGAAACCATCATTCTCAGCAAACTATCGCAAGAACAGAAAACAGAACACTGGCATGTTCTCACTCATAGGTGGGAATTGAGCAATGAGATAACTGAACATGGGGAAGGGGGAACAGTCACACACTGGGGCTTATGTATGGAGGGAGGGGAGGAGGGATGGCATTGGAGTTATACCTGGATATAAATGACCAATTGATGGTGCTGACGACGTTGATGGGTGCAGCCAGCCAACATGCGACAAGTATGACCATATGTAACAAACCTGCACGTTGTGACATGTACCCTTAGAACTTAAAGTATAAAAAAAAAAAAAAAAAGAAAGAAATGAACGAACAATAGACAGAAGGAACTTAACTAGCAGCATATGTTGGAGCCAGCTTACTCTGGGGAACTTCTCAGGCACGTATATTTGTGTTCAGCTTTGTTCACTCTGAAGCCACATTGCTTGGCCTCAGAATGGATATGTATATAAATCAAATAATCTATTGATATTGCTTAGGGAATTTTTAGGATTTTTACTTCTTAGGTGTAAACTTATAGCAGTTCTTTCAAAAGCAATGAGGTCTGAAGGTTGGACTATGCTGCAAAACATACTGCTGGGTAGTTGCTTATTTGTGATATTACAGAATATTATAGAGCTTACTGGAATTTTAGAGATAGGCAAGGTTAAATATTAAGGTCTAGAATTATTCTGTATAAATTAGGATGTTTTACAAAGAGTTAAGCCCCTCCTTCTACCCACTTCTGATGAAACCTCCATATTCCACATTGAAAGTAATATTCCTACTTATCTGTTGGTGTGTTTTGTTAGGCAGTTGAATTGAAACCTGAAGAGAAACAGAATATGCTGGTTGTGGCTACAGGGAAGAATGGAGGGGATAGGGTAGGTATAATAATTTACATATCTTGACCAGAGTTTAGGGTGTGTTTAGAAGAGTGGTAGAAGATAAACTTAGAATATTATCTTTTGGAAGTATCCTAGATAAGTAAAAATGAAGTAGGAACTGAAGAGTAACTACAATTTTGAGCAATCAAGGACTTTAAAAAGAGCTGGATTTGAGAAGCTTAATTTGACAGTTTCCCACTGCATGAGTTTATCTAGAATAAAACAGGAAGCAAGAAGACCCTTTGGCAGTCAGTCAGAGTTGTCCAGCTGGAAGGGCAGAGTAGTGATGGTAGTGAAAATGGAAATTAAGGGATGACAGATGCTCTGGAATCTGGAAATTCTTAGATGAAGGCAAAAGGAGAGAAGAATTTCTAATGACTTCTAGTTTTAAGACTGAGTTACTGAGAATACAGTGGCTCTATAAAAAAAGAATCAGGAAGTCAAAACTATGTTCATAAGTAAATGGTTAAGTCTGGTTTTAGTATCCACAGCTTTTATTGTGGTGGTAAAATATTTGAACGTAAGTGTTTCAATAGCCTCTAAAGACAAGGACAACAGGAAAATAGAATGTTTGGGGTAGGTTTACAAACAAAATAAACATTAGTTAAGAACTAATTATTAATATAGGAACAAGGGTAAATTTGTTCAGGAAAAGAATAGAAGGAAAGAAAAGAAGCTCTTTGGGAAATATCTTTATTTAGGGAGCAAAACATCTCTTTGTTCCATGATATAGTTTGTCTATGTCCCCACCCAAATTGCATCTTCAGTTCCCACATATTGTGGGAGTGACCTGGTGGGAGGTAATTGAATCACAGGGATAAGTCTTTCCCATGATGTTATTGTGATAGTGAGTAAGTCTCATGAGACCTGATGGTTTTAAAAAGAGGAGTTGACCTGCACAAGCTCTCTCTTTGCCTACTGATATCCATGTAAGATGTGACTTGCTCCTCCTTGCCTTCTGCCATGATTGTGAGGCTTCCCCAGCCACATGGAACTCTAAATCCAATTAAACCTCTTTATTTGTAAATTGCCCAGTCTCCAGTATGTCTTTATCAGCAGCATGAAAACAGACTAATATATCCCATTCTTTGATAGAGATAGTCTTATAAAGTCCTTTGTCACTGAACATGAGAGGAAAGTTATATTTACCAATGACAAGACCTTCTACTGGTCAAGTCCAGTGAGTTTTCAGTGGAGGACCCTATCAGTCTTTAGCCATGGAAACTAAATTTAATATTAGTAAATTTACTAATAATAAAGTAAATTTTAAATTTACTTTAGAGTGAGGGATATTCTGCATTTTTTAATGAGAAAGAAATCAAATGATTGGCTTATTTTGAAACAAATTTAAACCATCATAAAAATTAGTAGAATGAAAGCTATAAATTAATCTATTTTTATTTTGGAAGCTTGATAAGCTCTACTAGATGAGACGATAGTTGTGCAGTAGTGGGTTACCTACCAGTAATAACAGAATATGTTATTCAGCAATCTTGTATCTTTTTATCTAGAACTAGGCATATGAAATTAAATTTCAACAAGAACAAGGCCATTTGGCACTAAGAGTGAATAGTCAAGGCCAATCGCAGAGGTTGCTTCTGCTAATTTAATCAATGCACATTCCCTAATTAAACACTTGTTGTATTCCAAAGACTTACAGGCAATTAACAGTAATTCTAAAACTTTTGTAGGTGTAAAGACACCTGTTTTGCTTCTTGAAAATTCAGGATTATGGTATAAACACTATTTTGCTGATCCAAAATTGTGATTAATAGGTCAGAGTGGTACCCACAATTGTGTGTGTGTATATATATA